>NC_056743.1:360630925-360883425 GCF_019279795.1 Protopterus annectens | reverse complement strand
TAGGTTTTGCTCTTCTTACTTTCATAAACTAATATCTTCCTTTTATTGTAAAGCTTGTTGATATTGAATTTCCATGTGGAGGGGTTATGGTTTGCCCTTCACTTGTTTTACTGGGTACAGTTGCATCTATGCAACTGTTTATATCCTGGTATAGTTTAGTGGTGTATGTTTCCACATATACAGTAAAGTTGTGTACAAGACAGATGTACTGTATCAGACAGCTAGGACTGTAGGAAGCACATAATGTCGTGTGCAAGATAGATATACTGTATCAGACAGCTGGGACTGTAGGAAACACATAATGCTGTGTGCAAGACAGATGTACTGTATCAGACAGCTGGGATTCTAGGAAACACATAATGCTATGTGCAAGATAGATGTACTGTATCAGACAGCTAGGACTCTAGGAAGCACATTATGTTGTGTACAAGATAGATAAACTGTATCAGACAGCTGGGACTCTAGGAAACACATAATGCCATGCAGCAGACAGTCTAGAGTGCAAATAGTATCATAGAGCTGGTGCATTTGGCTGCATCAAGTATCAAGTGGCACTCTAGGAAGAGGTGGTATGAAACATTTGGCACTAGAGACAGTTCATATCTTAAAACAGCTGACATTATACTGAGAACATTTTATTTATTGCTAATATTTGTGTTTCACGACTACTTGTTCTTTCTTATATAACTTTGTTAAATGTGTTTACAAATACTGTTATTAACTAATTGTACTAGTCTGGAGCTTTTCTTCCTTGGGTTTCTGCTGAAAATGGGCTACTTGCCAATTAGCAAATATAAATAGATAAACTAGTATGACACAACTTGCATGTTAAGGTCTGTGTGGTATTAAACAACTGGCATTCTAGTGAGCACATAGTATCAACAAGATGAGACTAAGGAAAGCATAGTATCAGACAGATGAGACCGTAAGGAAATTATAGTGTCAGGTAGTGATACATAGTATACATGGAATCAAGTGGCTGGAAATGTACTGTGACCATAACAGATCACTGATGTATGAAACACATAGTTTTTGGCACCTGGCACTGCAGGCAGGTTATCTGTCAGCTGGTACTGACATGTGTACATGGTATCATGCAGCTAGCACTGTAGCTCATACATGGTATCAGACACTGCCACTGAAGTGTGCACGAGGTATTCAACAGCATCACTAGTTTGTGCAAAGCATCAGACCAGTTGGCACTGTAGTATGCATTGGTATCAGACAGATAAAACCAGCTGACACTGTATTGTGCACAGGGTATCAGACAGCTGACAGTGTAGTGCATGCATGGTATCAGACAGCTGACAATGTAGCATGCATATGGTATCAGACAGCTGACACTGTAGTGCATGCACGGTATCAGACAGCTGACACTGTAGTCCACACAGTGTAGCAGACAGCTGACACTGTAGTATGCATGTATGCAGTATCAGATAAAACTAGTGTGAAAATGGTATCAGTCAGTGCTACTGTAGTGTGCACATGGTATCAGTCAGATAAAACTACTGTGCACATGGCATCAAATAGACAAAACTAGTGACTTCATGATAACAAACACTGGCACTCTGACTCTATTGTGCACATGGTATCATACAGTTGACACTGTAGTATGCACATATCTGCTAACACAGAGGTAAGAAATGGTATCAGACAACTGTCTCTGAGCACATATCTGCTAACACAATGATAAGCAAATGGTATCAGACAGTTAGCTCTGCAGTGTGCAAATGATGTCAGAGAGCTGACACTGTGGTAAGCTTGTAGTATAAGAGATCTGACACTAGTGTGCACATGCTATCAGACAGCTGACACTGTAGTGAGTACATATACACTGGCACTGTAGCTGACTCTAGCATGCACATGGTTTCAGACAGCTGACACTGTAGCATGCATATGGTAACAGACAGATGAAGCTAGTGTCCACATGGTATCAGTCAGTGCCACTGTATTATGCACATGGTATCAGGCAGGTAAAACTACTGTGAACATGTTATCAGACAGATAAAACTAGTGAGCACATGACATACACTGGTACTGTAGCTGACACTGTATTATGCACATGGTATCATATAGCTGACACTGTATTATGCACATGGTATCATACAGCTGACACTGTATTATGCATATGGTATCAGATAGCTGACACTGTATTATGCACATAGGGTCAGACAGCAGCACTGCCATAAGCTCATGGTATCAGACAACTGACACTGCAGTGTGCACATAGTATCAGACAGGTGACACTGCAGTGTGCATATGGTATCAGACAGCTGACATTGCAATGTGCACATGGTATTGCAATGTGCACATGGTATCAGACAGCTGACACTGCAATGTGCACATGGTATCAGACAGCTGACACTGCAATGTGCACATGGTATCAGACCGCTGGCACTGCAGTGTGCATATAGTATCAGACAGCTGACTCCATATTATGCACATGGTATCAGACAGCTGACACTGTAGTATGCACATGGTATCAGACAGGTGACACTGTAGTGTGCACATGGTATCAGTCAGTTGACACTACATTTTGGACATGGTATCAGACAGCTGACACTGCAGTGTGCATGTGGTATCAGACAGCTGACACTACAGTGTGCACATTATCTGACAGCTGACACTGTAGCATGAACATGGTATCAGACAGCTGACACTGTGCTGAGCACATGGTATCAGACTGCTAACACTGGGGTGAGAAAATGGTGTCAGTCAACTGGCACTGTATTTGTACATTATAGAAAACAGCCCTTCATTTAGGAGCACATAGTATCAAACAGCAGCACTGCCATAAGCTCATGGTATCAGACAGGTGACACTACAGTGTGCACATGGTATCAGACAGCTGACACTGTATTATGCACATGGTATCAGACAGCTGACACTGTAGCATGCACATATCAGACAGCTGACACTATGCTGAGCACATCGTATCAAACTGCTAACACTGGGGTGAGAAAATGGTGTCAATCAGCTGGTGTTATATGTGCAAATGGTAGAAAACGGCTTATATTTTGGTTGCATATAGTATCAGACAGAAGCACTGCCATAAGCTCATGATATCAGGCATGTGACACTGCAGTGTGCACATGGTATCATACAGCTGGCACTACATTATGCACATGGTATCAGACAGCTGACACTGTAGTATGTACAATGGTATCAGACAGCTGACACTGTAGAATGCACATGGTATCAGACATCTGAACTGTAATATGCACATGTTATCAGACTGCTAACACTGATGTGAGAAAATGGTGTCAGTCAGCTGGCACTGTGTGTGCACACTGTAGAAAACAGATCATCTTTTAGGTGCACATAGTATCAGACAGCAGCACTGCAATAAGCTCATGGTATCAATCAGCTGACACTGCAGTGTGCACATACTATCAGACAGCTGGCATTACATTATGCACATGGTATCAGACAGCTGACACTGTATTATGCACATGGTATCAAACAGCTGACACTACAGTGTGCACATGGTATCAGACAGGTGACACTGCAGTGTGCACATGGTATCAGACAGCTGACACTACATTATGCACATATTAGCTGACACTGCAGTGTGCACATGGTATCAGGCAGCTGACACTACAGTGTGCACATTGTATCAGACAGCTGGCACTGTATTATGCACATGGTATCAGACAGCTGACACTATATTATGCACATGTATCAGACAGCTGACACTATATTATGCACATGTATCAGACAGCTGACACTATATTATACACATGTATCAGACAGCTGACACAGCAGTGTGCACATGGTATCAGACAGCTGACACTGCAGTGTGCACATGGTATCAGACAGCTGACACTGCATTATGCACATGGTATCAGACAAGTGACACTGCAGTGTGCACATGGTATCAGGCAACTGACACTGTATTATGTACATGGCATCAGAGAGCTGACATTATACTATGCACATGTCAGACAGCTGACACAGTATTACACAGATGGTATACAGCTGGCACTGCAGTGTGCCTATGGTATCATACAGGTGACACTGCAGTGTTCACATGGTATCATTCATGTGACACCGCAGTGTGCACATGGTATCAAACAGGTGACACTGCAGTGTCCACATGGTATCAGAGAGCTGACACTGGAGTGTCCACATGGTATCAGAGAGCAGACACTGGAGTGTGCACATGGTATCAGACAACTGTCACTCTATTATGCACATGGTATCAGACAGCTGACACTGTAGTGTGCATGTGGTATCAGACTGCTTACACTAAGTTGAGAAAATGGTGTCAGTCAGCTGGCACTGTATGTGCACATTGTAGAAAACAGCTCATCCTTTCAGTGCACATAGTATCAGACAGCAGAACTGCCATAAGCTCATGGTATCAATCAGCTGACACTGCAGTGTGCACATGGTATCAGAGGGGTGATACTGCAGTGTGCACATGGTATGAGACAGGTGGCACTACAGTGTGTACATGGTATTAGACAGCTGACACTACATTATGCACATAGTATCAGACAGCTGTCACTGCAGTGTATACATTGTATCAGACAGCTGACAGTGTATTACACAGATGGTATCAGACAGATGACACAGTATTACACAGATGGTATCAGGCAGCTGACACTGCATTGTGCACATGGTATCAGACAGGTGACACTGCAATGTCCACATGGTATCAGACAGGTGACACTACGGTGTGCACATGGTATCAGGTGACACTGCAATGTCCACATATCAGACAGGTGACACTGCAATGTCCACATGGTATCAGACAGGTGATACTGCACTGCAGTGTGTACATTGTATCAGACAGTTGACAGTGTATTACACAAATGGTATCCGACAGCTGACACAGTATTACACAGATGGTATCAAACAGCTGACACTGCAGTGTGCACATAGTATCAGACAGCTGACACTGTATTATGCACATAGTATTTGACAGATGTCATTGTTCAGAATATAGATTATCAGAATGAGGGCAGTGCAGTCCACAGATATGTGATTAATAGCTTTAAAGAGAGCATATAGTATCAGACAGCTGATATTATAAATTGCGCATTTATCATATGGCTGGCACTTTAATTTTCATATAGTTTCAGATAGCTAGTACATTAGGTAGCACATATCAGATATCTGACACTGTAAAGAGCACTTATTTGTTTATTTTATTGACATTTGATTAGCGGGTACTGGGTAGGAGCCCATTTTCAGTGGAGGTTAAGGCAGAAAAGCTCCAAAGTATTGTAAAACATTTTAAGAACTATAATTTCATAGTCTTTAAAACAATACAAAAACAACTTAAATAATTATATCAATTAAACATAATATGAAAACTTGGGCTAAAAATAAATACAAGTTATATGACAATGATTTAATAGTTTGTAACCCTTGTAAAATTCCCAAAATTGTATACTGTTGGTCTGTCTTTCCTGCTAAACATAAGTGAAATTACAGTGCTGAGTGCAAGTAACATTAAAGTACCGAGTGCAAATAACACAGTGCTGAGTGCAGATTTCAACTTATCTGTGGTGTGATGTCTTGAGTCAATCAGGGTGTTAACTGTAACCACTCCCACTGCCTTCTCTTTTCCCCCACCCCTCTCTTTCCTCAAACAGGTTAAACTGCTACAATTTAGTACAGGCATCATTTTCAAATCTAGGGGCTTAGGATTTCCCTCTCTCTTCCCCCCCCTTGGCTGACCTGGTGTGACTTTGTGTAAGTTTCTTCATTGTATGGATCTTTTACTGTTTTTTGTGTAACTGAATGACCTGCTGCTAAATTCTGATTCTGCACAGACTGCTCTATTTTGTTTTTCAGAGGCTCTATAAGTAGCTAGTGACTTTACTGAATGTCTGTGGTAATATTTGTGTTTAAACTGAACCTGTACTTAGAGAAAGTGTATAATCAGAGCTCCTCCTTGCTGCATGTGTTTTTTAATGTTTAAATTGCACACACACATTGAAGAAGTGCTTTTATGACTTGAATAACTTGGGCTAGCTATACCTGAAGTGCTTTTACTGGCAAATTTCTAGTTGTACAATTGTGAATAATTGATTTAGTTTTTCTGGTATATCTTTAAAATTTGGCAAGTGTTTATTTACTGCATTGCTCTCTTGCTTAGGTTTCTTAGCTATAAATCTTAGTTCATTCTGAAGTATGCTACTTTACCCCCCCCCCACCAAACCTTTCTGAATGCATTATTATATAATAACTGCCTGTTGTTTTCTTCATGCTTACCCTAGAATTTCTGCTTTTCTCTTTTCCTAGTTGAACTCTACAGTTCCCTACAAAACGGTGTCTACAGGACTGCAATCAGTTTCTCTCAACATTTAAACAGAGTAGGTTACACACAAAAAGCATTTGTTAAGCTTTCACTTACAGTGCTTTGTAATTAAGCAGGTCACCATATTGGTCAGCCATAGGGCTCTTTGTTTCTACTTGAGGGGTTGCCTACTTCCCCTATAACTGCAGTAAATTGACTCTTACATTAGAGCTGTAATACTTACCTTATAGCTTTATGACACCTTAGGAAACCTTGTAAACTGCAATAGCCCTGCTATGTTCGCCCTCACTACGCTCGGGCTCTCTTCGCTCCCCTCCCTGCCCCCAATTCCCTCCCACCTCCAATACCTCTAAATTTATAGTACTATAGCCACTCCCCCACTTTCTAGATCCTATCTGCTTTCATCTGGGATAATTCCACCCACCCCTATTCTACTACCTACATTTAATAGCACCTATTAGCGTTCATCTGGCATTCTCCCAAGCCCCCTTCCAGTACCTTTACCTCACCACTCTATCTTCTGGTGTTGCATCACCAGGTAAAACAGTTCCTTCACTCACTAGCTGAATCACATATAATGATATACTCCTCTTTACTACCCCTCTTGTTCACACCATACCTCCTTACCTTGTATGAAAACCAGTTTCTTATGGGATTTCAGGTCCCAAAAGGCCATACTATCACCCCAGCTGTAAATCCTTCCACCTTCAACCATACTTACAGTACCAGATCCTATCCAACATCTTGTGCAGTCTATCAACATCTCAACCGCAGGCACATTAGCTCTAGATCCCAACACTACCACAAACTAATAAACAAATTCCTGAAGTTCATCACCAAGTATAGACTCAACCTAATACTTGGTGGTGATATTCACCCCAACCCTGGCCCACTCACTTCAGATACACATACCCCCTCTACTTGTAATCTAAGCTACAAACCTACAATTTATAGGCCAACTAACTCTCTCCTAGTCTGTCATCTCAATATTAGAAGCATTAATAACAAGGTACATGAATTGCATGCACTTCTGGATGTCCACTCCCCTGAGATTCTCTGTTTATCTGAAACCCGGTTAAAACCTAACACTAAAGACAATGAAGTGTTACCACCTGGGTACAACATACACAGGCTGGATAGTGCTTTGAGGAAGGGGGTGGGGTAGCTGTACTCTATAAATCTGAGTTGAATGTCACCATAGATGTAATACAACCTCCTCAGATTAATAACTCTGAGATTCTTGCCACCAAATTGCAACTTAATAAAAATAAATGCATTAATATCAACTGTATGTACATTCCCCCAGGTAACAATATATCTACATTTGAAGATATCCTGCACTGGTTATCATGTCACTACCCACAAGAAACCCTACTACTTGGAGACTTTAACATAGACTGGGGCACCTGTTCCTTAGAATTCCCAACCACCCATATTAACCTGCATGCATTTACACAAATCATATCCACCCCTACCAGGATAGGTAAACCCAACCAAAAAGAAAGTATACTTGACTGGGTACTCATAAACAGTCACCCCCAACTGTACACCTCTGGTACCCTCCTTAATGGCCTAAGCGATCACCTTCTCACATATGTAATTAAGCACAAAACCATTAATTCCCAACAACCCTTACTCAGAAGGGTTAGAAACAATAAAAACTTTGACCCTGCCAAATTCCAACAAGAACTAAACTCATGTAATTGGTCTATTTTAAAACACCTCCCCTTAGAGGAAGCAGTAGCATACTTTAACAACAAATTCCTTGAGATCCTTGATTTGCATGCACCTGTTTGTTCAAAGAGAACCAAGGCAAAAACTGCACCATGGCTTTCTATAGAGTCTAAACTCAAAATTACCCTTAGAAACAAAGCATGGGCTTTATGGCGTTCTTCTAAAGACCCTCAAGATCACATTAAATACAGGCAATCCAGGAACAAAACCAAACAATCAATTTTACAAGACAAAAAACAATACTACTGTAATTTACAGACAGTAAATCAAAATAACCCTCAGAAGTTTTGGGCAGGTTTAAATAATCTACTACATCCTGGACAAACTTCAACCCCAATCCCTGCTGCTACTATTGATAAAACCCCTGAAGATGTTTCTGATAGTTTTAACCAATTCTTTACTGAGACAATTCAAGCCCTAGCTAGCCAACTACCTCCTAGCTCCCCTGGTCCTGAAAGTAGCACCCCTAGAAACCTACTTGCATTCAGCTTCCAACCAGTTGCCACTTCACTTATCCGTACCTTGATCAAAAAATTAAAACCCACTACACTTTCTGCTGATCAACTCCCTGCCATGTACCTACAAAAATCAGCTGATGCTATTACTTACCCCATCTCAATACTAATCAATCGAACCATAGTGGAAGCTAAAATTCCCACCATCTGGAAAATATCCTATGTAATCCCACTTCACAAAGGAGGCAGCTCTACTGAATTCTCCAGTTATAGGCCAATAGCTATACTCTCTCCACTTGCAAAGATTATGGAAAAATGTATTCATAGACAACTCATGCACCACCTAATCCAAAACTGCCTTATGGCAGACACTCAGCATGGCTTCCGTCCTCATCACAGCACTACTTCGGCCCTCCTAGCCTTTATTAACACCATAAACCATAATCACAACAATAATTATATATCCTCAGCCCTCTTTTTGGATCTTTCCAAGGCATTCGGTATGGTTGATCACCAACTTTTAATCCACACCCTGCAAACATTCTGTCTAGATACTAGAGCCCTCCAATGGTTTCAGTCCTACCTGAATGGTCGACAGCAGGCTGTCCTCTGGCAGAACAAACTCTCTAACCTTCTACCTAACACCCTTGGAGTACCACAAGGCTCTATACTAGGGCCCTTGCTGTTCTCCATCTTCATTAACGACCTTTATACTGTCATCCCAAAAGTCAGCTGTATCCAATATGCTGATGACTCTACTCTGATTTGCTCAGCCACATCTCCAGTAGAGTTATGGTCAGCTACCCAGACCACCTTTAATACAATAGAAAACTGGCTTTCTGAACGTCGTCTGATCCTAAATCCCAAAAAAACTAAAATGCTGTTATTTTCACCAACACATGGTCTACTGCTTTCACCTTTACCATAAAATCAAATGATGGCACGATAATCTCCCCTGACCCATCTACAAAACTATTAGGTGTCATCATAGACAATAATCTCAAATTTGACCTACATGTTAACCAAACTATCAAAACCATCAATAAAAAACTAGGGTCACTTTACAGAATAAAAGCCTTCCTAACCCCTCCAACTAAAATTGCCATAGCTCAGTCTCACCTTCTTTCAACCCTTCTGTATGCATCCCCTCTACTCTCGAATTTGAACAAGACTGTCCTTAACAAACTCTCAATTTGCTACAACCACATTTCCAGGTTTGCCACTGGGCTGCCTTTTAGGACACATCATTGCATCAATCTAAATCAGCTTGGTTGGCTTGAACTACCCAGCCTAATCCAGTATAACCAACTGATTATGGCCTATAGAATCCTCTATAATCCGGACAATACTCCTGCACTTAAAAATATTATCACCCCCTATAACAATCCTAGACCGCTTCGATCCACTAACAAACTACTAATTCAGACTAGCAAAATTAATAACACAGCCGGTGACTGTCTCTTTGCAAACTCTGTAAGTAGATACTGGAACTCTCTTCCAGCTGATATTACTTTACTTTCCACCTTAGGTCAATTTAAAACTAGACTCAAACAACATTTGTCACTTAACTGGCTATGTCAATGTATCAAGCCTGGCTAACTCTCTCTAGAATGTGTAAAAATCTGTTAACCAGTTTACTGTGTAATTTAATTTAATCCTGACTTGTGCTCAGGACTAACTTTAACCTGTGGAACTTGTTTAACTTGCTTACTTATGTAATCTCTGTAAATACTCTGTTTGTAATATGTAATGCTGGTATTATGTAATGCTGTATCTGCTTACCCTTGGAGCTTTTCTCCACGGGCCTCCGCTGAAAATGGACATGCATCCAGTCGGACTATCCGGGTCAACAAATGTAAAATAAATAAATAACTTAAAAACATTTTAGCCAGTTTATAGAGAAATGAATGTATATTAGTATAATACAAACAGGAATTGCAATTCAAAGTGAGAGAAAAGTAGGCTTGTGGTATATTTAGAGACAATGCTTTGGGAGAGAAAGTGATAGAAGTTAGGAAGTGAGTGAATAAGGGAGAGTAAGGCAATGTTAGGTATGAATAGGTACACGTTCCCATTTAGGGATAGAGTTTATCCTGGAGCTGAGCAGGAACAGAGCTAGCTTTTGGTTAGGAAGTCTTTCAGAATGGTTTTGAAGTATGGAAGGGTGCATATTGACTTGATGGATATGCTAAGGAGTCGAAGGCCTTAGCAACATGGTACTAGAACAGACAATGCCCAGCAGATTTGAAGGTTTGTAGACAGACAGGAGTTGTTGGTCACTGGATCATAACTGACTGGGAACATAGCTGTGTATAATATTATTTAGTGATGGACATGCAGATGGAGCCTGGATATTTTTATAGGTGGTAAGCTGTGTATATGTTAGATGATTGGGTAGTTCTATCCCATTTAAGCTTTTTAGTGCTATATAGTGGAGGGCTCTGAAGGGGGTATTTGCTGTAAATTTAGCAGTTTTGTTATAGTATTGTTCAAGTTTTGATTTGTATGATGCCTGAAGGTTAGTAAGGATGGGAGCACCATAAAGAAGTGTGGGGAGGAGATAAGTAGTACCAAGTGTAGCATGTCATGCCTGGAGGTTACAAGGATGGGAGCACCATAAAGACGTGGGAGAAGGAGATTAGTAATGGCAAGTGTATCTCTAGTTGAATCAGTGAGACATTTTTTGAATCTATAAAGCATCCCTAATTTTTGTTGACTTTTTTCTTTTGCAATTTTGTATATGCAGGTCGGATTTAAGATTCTCATCCACTATCATCACTATCATCCCTAATAATTTCTATAAGTGACATCAATGTTTGTACTATCGAGACATAGGACATTATTTTTTTTTTGTTTTCCATTGGAGTGAGATTTTGATGAAAAAAGGTAGTCTCTTTTTTTTAGGGTGGAGCATGAGTTATGAGTTACAAAGCCATGTTTCAGATGCTGTTAAAGCCTTCTGAGTAATTTTTGGAGGTGTGCCATGTTGTCAGATGTGCAAATGAGTGTGGAGTCATATGCGTTCTGTATTAGGGAGGCATATTGTGTGGCTGTGTGGAGAGTGTTGGTGAGAATGTTAAAGATGAGTGGACCTTGTGGTATACTAGTGGTGATTGAGAGGTATGGAGAGAGGGTCAAGTGCCACTTTACTGACTGATATCTATTGGACAGGTAGATTTTATCCAGGGTGGGCTAAGAGAGATATAATGAGGACATTTGAAGTAGAGGTTTGCTGTGAAAAACTGTGTCAAAGGCTTTAGACAAGTCTAGAAATATGGAGGACACTAGTTTGCCTTTATCTTTAGCTTTAGTGACTGTATATATATAGGGTAGAAATGCATGGAAGCCATATAGTATTGGGGATAGGAGTTCCTCCTTCAGGACACAGTTTAGGAATTGTTTTGAATACATTTGTCAAGTATTTTAGAGAGAGATAAGATTGTTATAGGTCTAACTTTAGTAACGTCTGATGAATTTCCTCCTTTGTGCAGAGGTATAATGTATAACTTTTTCCAGCAAGAGGAATCCTAGGATTACTGGAGTTACCTACATTTTTTTATTTTATTTATTTAATATTTGTTTACTGGGAAAGTCTGACTTAGGACAAAGGCCCAGGGACAAATGCTCCAGATGTGTGTTGTAACGTGGGTGGAAATGGGAGTACCTGCAGGAAACCCACACGAACCCAGGGAGGACATGCAGATTCCACACCGAAGGGATTGCAGCTGAGAATCAAAACCGAAGAACCTCTTGCTGTGAGGCAACAATGCTACTGCTGCACCATTGCACCTTCCATAAAATGATTGCCCCTGCCAAGTCACAAACCTGGGACCCTGCCAACTAGGGCATAGTGCATTAGCCCACTACACCACTCAGCTCTAATTATAAGGACTGAGGCAGGGCAGGCAATGTTATTGGCTGCTATTTTAAGGTACTTGCTGATTATCAGCTGAAATAGAGCATGGTTTGAGTTTAAGAACAGTAGGATGTGTGCACAGGTTTGAAGGTGAAAGTGGATGTGGTGATGGGTGGCTGCTGTGTAGGTTTAGGATTAAATGTTGAAGATCCCTTGGTTAGTGATCTAATAAACAGGAATTGAATTGTATTGTGGTTTCACATGATGACTTATTGGGAAAGGTGTTAGGGCTGAATTTATGGCTAGGATACAAGATGTCTTTAATGTCTGTCCAGAATTGTTTAGGGTTGGGTTTAGTATTATTTTGAAAGGTGTAATATATATTTAGCCTTCATTAATTTGCTTTGTAGTATGATTGCAATGCGTTCTGAAGTTTTCAAGAATATTGTGAAGTTGGGGGCGTGGCCAAGGATGAACACAGGATAGCAGCAGATTTCTTCAGCTCCACCAATTTCATTACACTGACAGGAATTAATTACTTAAAAAAATTAATTTTTGAAGTAATTTTCTTTCTAAATATGTTTGTTTTATATAGTTCTTGAACTATATCTAAAAAAGAAAGGACATTTTAACAATATTCCTGTCAGAAATCACATTGGAAATTTTCCTGTCAGTTTATCAGTCTGAAATGAGTTCCAGTAAGACAAATTCTCAAGACTCCAGCATCAAGAAAGAACTTCAGTCTCTGATAACTATAATCCAGCAACTTACTGCTAAGATGGATAAAATGGATACTAAAATTGATACCTTCATAGAAAAAACTACAAAACAAATAGACTTGTTACATATAGACCTGCAACAACAGAAGATCCAGATGACAGGCATAGAAGAAGCTGTGAATGACATGGAAAATAGAATCCAAGAAGAGGAAATCAACATTGAGTTTCTGCTGAAACAAAATACACATTTACAAACAAAGCTGGATGACTTGGAAAATAGATCTAGGCGCAATAACATTAGGATTTTTGGACTGCCAGAAAATATTAAAGGTAACAATATTACTTATTTTTTAACAACATGGCTCCCTAAAACTTTAGACTTACCAGAAGCATTCTCTTTTTGTATCGAAAGAGCACATAGATCTATAGCTAATACTAACTTTAACAAAAACTATCCTAGATCAGTTATAATTAGATTTCTATCATCTTTTGATAAAGAGATGATTCTTAAATCTGCTTGGGCTAAAGCTCCTGTTAAGATTAATGAGACAACTGTGCATTTTGACAATGACTATTATTCCTTGGTAATAGCTAAAAGAAAAGTTTTCCTGCCACTAATAAGGGAGATTAAAAAAAGCACAGTTTAAAACATACCTTCTGTTTCCTGCCAAGCTAAAAATCTTCCTTCCTGATGGTCCTAAAATTTTTGATGACTTAGACTCTGCTTTACTGTTTATCAAAAAAAATAAGATTTTGGATAAAATAGTGGAAATGGAATGGGCTAGTCCTTCATTAAAGAGACTGGCAACTGAAACTTCGTGGAAGACTTCAGAGAAGAAGAAGAGACTAAAGAACAAATGATTTGTTCTATGTTTTTTTTTTCTTTTTTCTCTCATCATTTTACTTCATTATTAATCTTTTTAAATATAGTTCCTGCATTTCCAGAAAGCCACAAATGTTCTGAAAAAGATTTAATCAAAGTTATTCTCTGTGTGCAAAGAAATGTTTTGTTTCATAACCAGTCAAAATATCTGAGGAACTAATAACAAGCTATTATTCAATTTGTTTCTCTTTCTGAAAAAGAGAAGTAAGGTCAGTAATTTGATACATTTTTTTCTTTTTTTTCTCCTTTTCTTCTTTTCTTTGTTTAAACAATGACATTCTATTTAGATTATGTAGTGGGTAAAGGGTGGGGAGGGCAGGGAGAGAAGAGTAATGAAAATATGATAAATGGAATCATAACATATTTATTCCTTGTAAAAGTTTATATGTTCTTCAAATGCTATTCCTAATTATACTTTCTTGATTATACTGCTTATGCTTGTTTGTAAATAATCTGTCATGCTTTAACTAATAATAATTAGAACTAAATAATAGTAAATAATATGCTTTATTTTTAACTCTATTAATATAAACAGTAAGTAATATTCCATTGTATATACTTCTTATAGCTTTCTCTTACATTTTTTTTATTTCTGCTTTACACTCTTTTATTTTCTACTCTCTTTTTCTTTTCTTTATTCTTTCTCTTTATTTTTTTCTCATATTAATATATAGAAATGCTTTTGATCATATAGACACAGTAAATAATAAGATTTATATAAAAATTGAGTTGGGACAAAAATATTGAGTTTTATTACTTATTAATAACTTTGGGCTTAATTTCACTTACATAGAGGCTGTAATAACCTGTAAAATACATTGCGAAGGTTTTGTCATGTTTAGATGCATTTACACTGCTAAATGAATGTTTGTCACTAGTTTTTAACAAGTTTCCCGCCAAAATGTTAAGGGAGACAATCTGGGATGTGGGCTACCTCATGCACAGTGTCCTCGAGTTGTTTCAAAAGCTTCAACTCTCAGAATTCTCACAGAGAAGCTGAAAGCAGTCAATCTGACCTTTGACCCAGATATCACACTGACACATCCCAGATTCAGGAAGAATACTCTACCAGGATGTAGAACTGATGCAAATGCGACTATGTGAAGGAAAATGAACTCTTTGACATTTAAATGTGAGTTATTTTATATAATTACTTAAATATCTATGTTATAATTCATAAAATATGTCAGTTATAATGATTTTAAATGATGCAGTTTCTTGTAGTAAGTAAATGTCTTATTTTAGAAGGCATAGAAAATGAAACATTTATTCAAGTGTTTTTGAAAATCTACTTGACTGCAGCATACTAATCTGTGTTAAAAACTTATGTTCCAAACATATACATTACTATAACTCATTTAATTCATCTGATTGGCAAGCATAAATAACTTTATAACTCTATTCTGGAAGAAATTGTCATGTGATATATTTTAAAGCAGTAGTATAGACATACAAAATACAGGTGTTTTTTTTTTACAATAATGCAAGTGTTTCTGAGAATTTGCATAACTATGCAGTATGATTTATAGCAATTTCTATAAATATAATAGTTTATTCTATTGACAATAATGAGTATGAGTTAAATGCTCATATACAAGCAATTCAAGGTTTTTTTTTGGAAGCTGTTGACTGCATTTACATGACAGAAAATAGATGCATCTTAATATATGTAATGTCTGAACCATATTAGCCATGTTAGAACTTATTTTTACATACTTTGAATAAATTAATATGTAAATATGCCTTCCTTTTTTTTTTTTTTTTTTTCTTTCACTCTCTCTCCCTCTTTCACGTCTTTTATTTCTCTCTCTCCTTTTGGTTCCTAATATCAAGTTTATTTGAATGCTATTTGAATACAAGTGTATTATATTACATAGATGTATATAGTAGTATGAATAGTTTTAAAAAAAAAGTTTATTTTAGTTTATATGATGCTGTTTTATCAAATGTGTAGTCTTGTCTTGCTAGATAATTGAATTGAAAGCTGTTAATTTAAGTTAAATATAACCAGTGTTAAATTGATAAGGTGGTAGCTGAGGTACTGCTGCTTAGGGTAGGGGGTTAACTTGAGTGGTAAATACTACTCTAAGTTGGAGTTTTTAACTCCAGGCTGATTGCAAGGTTTAATTATTACATTATTTTCACTTGTTCATTGTTATATGTATATAGTTTTGACATCCACAATATATTTTGTACACTCATTGTCACTACAAACAAAATTGAATCCTATACAAAATCCCATAAGAGATTCAATAAATACAGCTATATTTAAAGGTACACCTAAAGGAGGAGATGTAACATTACTTATGTTGTTATTTGTTATTTTGATCATAAGATTCTTAAGTTTTAAAAATGCCAAATGACATCTTTAAAAGGAATTTCTTTAAACATTAATGGATTGAATAATCCATGTAAAAGGGCAAGCCTAATAAGATACATTAATTTACATAAGGCCAACTTAGTCTTCCTGCAAGAAACCCATCTCTTGAAAAAAGATATTGATAAACTAGCCACAAACAAATATACAGTATTGGTTAGTTCAGAGCACATTCAGAAAAAAAGAGGAGTGGCTATTTTATGGAATAAAAGTATGCCCATTCCTAAAACCATTAAGTCTTATCAGGATGACAAAGGAATGTTTTGTATGGTTATAATACAAATTAATGGGAAGACTTACACTTTAATTAATGTATATTGGATACCTGGAATTGGTATTAATACAGTGAAACATCATCTTGATAAGATCATATCATTCTCTATAGGAGATATTATTTTAGCTGGTGACTTTAATTGTATACTACATGAAAGTGATACTACCACTATAGGAAAAAGAAGAATTACATCTAATGCAAAACATTTAAATGATTTTGCTATTTTTTATCATTTGAATGATATTAATAATCAGATTCAAAATCATTTTTTCTAACAGATACAAAACTTATTCAAAAATAGATAGGGTCTTTATTTCTAACCAGATGGTAACAGATTTAATTAATTCCAAAATCATTTCATGTCCTATATCTCATCATAATTCAATTGTTTTTGAATTCATGATAAAAAATACTCATAATGTTCAGATCAAAAGGATACCAGCATACTTAACTCAACTAAAAGACTATAAAGAATATATACTTTCAGAAGTACAACATTTTCTAGACATAAATAATACTCCTGAAGTCTCCATTGTCTATGTTTGGGATGCCTTAAAATCATATCTATATGGACAAAGTATAAGATGGTATAATAATAAAAGGAAATCTTGGGATAAGGAATTGTTAGATATTCAAAGTAAATTAGATTCTTATAAACATAACAATAAAGAAAATATTGTGGATAAGAAAGTCATTGAAGAAATAAACAAACTAAATGAGAAATACAAAGAAATTTTAACTCATAAAGTTAAAATAACTCTAGAGAAATACAAGTTTTTGTCTTACTCAATAAGCCCCAAATACTTACATAGACTTAAAAATAAAACAAAAAGGTTGAATAAACAAAACCATATCAAAGAAATCTTTTCTCTAAGGAAAAAGAAGAATGTTTCTAGTCTACCAGAAATACTAGATGAATTTAGAAATCACTTTCACAATATTAACAATAATAACATTAACATGGAACCTAAAGATAAAATAAAGGAGTTTATAACCACAAACATGAATAAAAAGCTTAATAAACAACAGATTAAACTATTGGACAAAAGTATTTCATATACAGAGGTTATTACACAAATAAATAAGCTTAAATCAAACAAAGCACCGGGTAATGATGGTATTATACCAGAGATATATAAAATCCTTTCTAAAAGTACATATTCATTAATACATAAGGTTTTTATTTTGGCCCAAACTGAGTTAATAACCCCCCCCATCTTGGCAATATACATTTATTTCGCCAATTTTAAAACCTAATAAAGATCCAACTAGATGTACTTCATATCAGCCCATCTCATTGCTTAATGTTGATTATAAAATGTTTATGAGTATTTTTGCTGATAGATTGAAGACAATCATTCCCGGCATTATAGATATAGATCAGACAGGTTTCATTGTAAATAGAAATACTTTTGATAATATAAGAAGAACTTTAACATTAATTGATTTTGCAAATAGGAAAAAGAAAGATTTAACACTTATTAGTCTTGATATAAGTTCAGCATTTGATTCAGTAAGTTGGGACTATCTGTTTACCTTACTGAAGTGCACAAACTTCTCAGATGCATTTGTAAATCTAATTGAGCATTTATACAAAGGAACGTTGGCTTATATTAAGGTAGGAACATATGTTTCACAAAAATACCCATTCTTAAAGGTACAAAACAAGGATGTCCACTTTCTCCACTATTATTCACTTTAGTAATGGAGCCTTGGGCTAATTTGATCAGAAACAGTACTGACATAGAGGGTTTTGAAATAGATGAAAATACAACATCCAAAATTCAACTTTTGCAGATGATGTTCTAATTACATCAGCAGGATCTAATTCTTCTATGCAGTCTCTATTTGATAAAATGATGAATTTTAAAAGTATTTCTGGTTTAATATTCAATGAAGAAAAACTAAAATACTACCTATATATATATATACACGAAAAAATATTCTCATTAGTGATTTTACTAAATATGTACCTAATTCAGGTCAGATAACTTATTTAGGTATAATACTATCTAAAGATATTAAATCTATTATATATAATAATTATAATACCTGTTTTCTTAATATACAAAATCTTTTTAATACCTGGAATAATATGTTTTTTACTATGGAGGAGAGACTTACAATTATTAAAATGATAATATTCCCCAAGATTTTATACTTAATACAATCAATAATACTTCCACCTACAAAAATAATTATCAAGAAACTGAATACACTAATGTTAAATTTCCTATGGGCACCTAATAGACATAGGATTGCATTAAAGAAACATACTAATAGCTGGTCTCAAGAGGGTATTTCTTTTCCAGACTTTAATTTATATACTATCTCTTCTATTGTAAAAGTTATTACTTTATTAATAGATCAGTCATATGTCGCAAAATGGAAAGATTATTGGGAGCTTATTAGCATGCACTTCATGAAAATCTCCTTAACACATAAAAATATGATTGTAAATAACTCCATGTTATGGTTACTAAAGGAATTTTGTACTTCACCTATTACACCTAAACATATGGTTTGTTACCCATTAAATATTATTATTAGCTATCGTAACTTTATATTCATGCACCCTAAGTATAGGGAATGGAATTTTATTGTATTCCCTATAATGTATACTCAGGGTATGCTTTTGTCATCTACTTCTGAAGGAACTCATTTAGCTATAGATAATGATCTAAAGTACTGGTATCAGTTGATATCTGATAATAAAGTTAAAAATCTAGATTTCTTAAAACAAGAATTTGATCTAAGAGAAACTTGCTGGTTAGAGGTTCAGACCTTTAGACAACATCTCATTGATAGAATAGATCTAATGTCTATAACAGTTAAAGAATCTATTCCAACACTGATTGATTACTTAATATTAAATTTACAACATAAAGTTTCTGATAAAGGTAAACTTTCATACATACATAAAATTATCAGACAAGAAACTTTTTACAGTGTAGATACATACTGGAATTATTTCACTTCTATTAATGGGGACCCACCAAATCAACAAGATAAACAATATATATTGAATCTGCCTATAGAACTACGTCTTCCATTGTCTGGAGACTTTATACATGGACATTTTACATAGATCTTTTATACACCTTTGATGATGAATAAAATAAATAATAAAGATAATCTATGTAAGAGATGTAATGTAGAAATTAATGCTGACTGGGCTCATATGTTTTATGACTGTATAAAATTGAAAGAATACTGGAAGTCAGTTAATGAATTTTGCAGGCTCTTTTACAGATAATTTCATTATTTCTAAATCGCTTATATTATTGAACACACCTGTACCTCATAGTGTTAAATCGGTTAAGATTCCCTTGTTATGGTCTATTCTAGCAGTGGCTAGGAAAATAATAACCAGAAATTGGATTTCAGATACACCTCCTTCGTTCAATGAATATAAAAATGTTATGAATATAGTGTGCCATATGGAAATAAACACAATTAGGTCAAGAACAACTAGAAAAACATCTTATTATATTGTATGGGATAATTTACAAAATTTGTTAAAAAAATCCTAATTTCAATAGCATGGTATTTTAGTTTAATTAATTGATCTGATTGTAGTGGATGTCTTTGTAAATACTTTAGTTGTTTTGTTGAATGTTATAATCATATCTATTTTTAATTACTTGTATAAAATTGTTATGATATTTCTCTTGTATGTTAAAACAATAAACCTGTTTTGAAAAAAAAAGAATATTGTGAAGTTTTATGTTTTTGCTATTCTTTCCATGCTTTTTCTCTTCCTTCTGGGATGTACAAGGCTGTTCAGGATATTCAAGAAAGTTGTACTGAATTCATTTACAGCATCATATAAGGGGAGGATTTTTACAAGTCCCAGATGGATGATAGGGTATTAATGGACATTTCTGTGTTAAACTTCGAAAGGTTGCATGTTGTTTTATAAACATGCAATTTAAGTGGATATGTAAATGTCTTACTGTTAAATGTCTGAAACTGTGGAAACCACATAGTATCAAACAGCTAGAATTGTTGGGAGCAGATAGTATGTGCTCCCCACATTTCCAGATGTTTGATACTATCAGACAGCTGAAACTCTAGTGTGCATATCAAGAATGGTAGCAATGTAGTTCAAACGTATCAGACAAATGACAGTGAGTGTGTACATGATATCAGACAACTGGCACTATAGCATACACATGGTATGTGACAGCTGGCCCTAACATGTATCAAACAGCTGGTACTGGATACTCCTATGGTATCAAACAGCTGACACTGTAGTATACACATGGTATCAGATAGCTAGTACTGAATGTGCACATGATATCTGACACTTGGCACTATAGCATACTCATGGTATCAGACAGTTGGCACTATCATGTGCACATGGTATCAAACAGCTGGTACTGGATGCTCCCATGGTATCAGACATCTGGCACTGTAGTATACACATGGTATCAGATAGCTGGTACTGAATGTGCACATGATATCTGACACCTGGCACTATAGCATACACATGATATCTGACACCTGACATTATAATGTACAGATGGTATGTGGCAGCTGGTTCTGTGTGTGCACATGGTATCAAAATGCTGGCACTATAGTATACACATGGTATCAGACATCTGGTACTGAATGTGCACATGATATCTGACATCTGACACTATAATGTACACATGGTATGCAGCAGCTGGCACTATTGTGTGCACATGGTATTAGCAAGCCAACACTGTATTATACACAGTATTAGACTGTTCATGCTGTATGTTGCACATAGTATTAGACAGCTGGCACTTTACAGAGCTCAAAGTATTAGACAACTGGAACACACATACTGACAAACCTCTGAAACTCAGGAGAGTAAATGAAATCAGATCTAGGTGACAATGACTGTCAGACAGCTGTCTCTGTAGTGTACATATGGTGTCAGATTGTTTGCACTGTAGGGAAACTCATAATGCCAAATAGCTGATACTGAAGTGCGTACATGACATTAGACAGCAGGCACTGTATGCTGATCATTGTGTCACACTACAGACACTATAAGGATAATGTAGTATGAGACAGCTCACACTGTAGCTGTACACAGTAGCTGACAGCTGGCATCAGAAGGTACATATAGTATCAGAAATCTATTAGTGTACTATGCACATATTATCAGTCACCTAGTACTGAACAAACTGCACCAGTGTGAGATGGCAGCTACTGCGGTGTGCATATTGTACCAGTGATTTGGTCCTGCAGGGTGATTTAGATGTAGACAGCTGATAATGTGGGGTTGCACATGGTATCAAACAGTTTCCATGCTACAGTGTGTATATTATCAGACACTTTGTATTATACTGTGCAAATAGCATCAGACAGCTGGCATTGTGCAGTGCGTATATTATCAGACTCATTGTTTTGTATTGTGCATATAGTATTAGACAACTTGTACAATATGGTTTACATAGAGTGAGGCAGCTGACACTATATGGTACACATTGTGTAAACGGCTGATACTGAATGGAACACGTTGTGTCAGATCCATGGCATTGTAGTGGGTACATTATCAGACATGAGATAACAAAGTATGAACACATTATCAGGCACTGTAGATATAATACATATCAAATGTCAGGATAAGATGGTAGAATATTAGTCAGCTGGCCCAGTATATAGTACATATTATCAGATGGCTGACACTTTGTGATGCACATGGTTTTGGCATAGGGTGATATGGTAGCAGATTGACGGCTTTGTGAGGCACACATAGTATCAGACAGCTGGTCTTGCAGGGAGCACACAATATCAGACATCTGGCAATGTTTTTAGCAAATATAATCAGACAGCTGAACCTTTAGAAGCACATTGCAACAGGGACTTGGCACTGTCTAAAGTACACAGTAATAGAAAGGTGGTACAGTATGGAGCCCATACTGTGATACAGCTGATCGTGTATGGGGTTCATAGTATCAGACCCATGGTGTTGCAGGGAGTGCATAGTATCAGACAGCTAAAACTGTAATAGTAATAGACAGCTCATCCTGCAGGGAACAGATTGTATCAGACAGCTGGCCCAACAGAGTGCACATAGTATCAGACAGCTGGTCCTGCAGGGAACACATTTTATTAGACACCTGACCTTGCAGGGAGTGAATAATCTCAGACAGCTGGTACTGTAGAGGTCACATAGTATTAGACAGCTGGTCCTTCAGGGAACATGTTGTATCAGATACCTGGCCTTGCAGGGAGTGCATAGTGTCAGATAGCTGAAACTGTAATAGTAATAGACAGCTCATGCTGAAGGAATACATTGTATCAGACAACTGGTCCAGCAGAGAGCATATTGTATCAGGCAGCTGGTCCTGCAGGGAACACATTGTATCAAACACCAGGCCTTGCAAGGAGTGCATAGTATCAGAAAGCTGGCACAGGACTGGTCACATAGCATCAGACACCTAACACAGTACTGGTTACATTACGTCAATTACCACTGTGCTGGTCACATAATATCAGACAGCTGGCACTGTACTGGGCACATAGTAACAGACATCTGGCATTATATTGGTTACATATCTGACAGCTGGCATTGCAGTGCTCACACAGTATCAGACAGCTACCACTGTAGTGGTCACATAGTATCAGACAGCTAACACTGTACTGGTCATTTAGTATCAGACAGCTAACACTATACTGGTCACATAGTATCAGACAGCTAACATCATATTGGTCACATTGTATCAGACAGCGAACACTGTACTGGTCACATAGTATCATACAGCTGGCACTGAACTGGTCAAATGGTGCCAGACATCTGGTGCTGCTGGGAACACATTGTATCAGACAGCTGAAACTGTAATAGTAAGAAACAGCTGGGGCTGTGAAAAATGCATTATATTAGACAGCTGGCCCTGTACTGGTTGCAATGTATCAGGCAGCTAACACTGTACTGGTCAACTAGCATCAGTCAGCTAACACTGCACAGGTCACATATTGACAAACACATGGCACTGTGCTTATCATGTAGTAACAGACAGCTGGCACTGTAGTGGTCACATAGTATCAGATAGCTAACACTATACTGGTCATGTAGTATCAGACAGCTGGCCCTGTACTGGTCATGTAGTATTAGACAGCTGGCCCTTTATTAGTCACATTGTATCCAACAGCTAATACTGTACTGATCACATTTTATCAAACAACTAACATTGTACCGGTCACATTGTATCAGACAGCTACCACTGTACTGGTCACGTAGTATCAGACAGCTAATGTACTGGTCACATATCAGACAGCTAACACTGTACTGGTCACATTCTGTCAGGCAACTAACACTGTACTGATATCATTGTATCAGACAGCTAAAACTGTACTGGTATCATTGTATCAGACAGCTAACACTGTACTGGTCTCATTGTATCAGACAGCTAACACTGTACTGGTCTCATTGTATCAGACAGCTAACACTGTACTGGTCTCATTGTATCAGACAGCTAACACTGTATAGCCTGCTACAGACCACCATCCCAAACCCAGGAACCCCACTCGGCCTTCCTGAGAACACTTGAAAATATGAAGGTCTCTCCAAACACCATTATATTGGGCGACTTCAACTACCCAAACATAGACTGGGAGCATTACTCTAGCTCCAACACCCTAGCCCAAAGGTTCCTAGAATTTATAAACTCAAATGCTATGGAACAACTTGTTACCACTCCCACAAGAGGGGAAAACATACTGGACCTGATCATCACCAACATGGGGACTCTATGCTCCAGACCAGATGTGTATCCCTCACTGGTAAGATCAGACCATAAACTAATCTCACTGGATATTCACATCCCGACTCCACCCCCTGCCCTGAAAACCACAGTGAAAAACTTCTAAAGCAAATTTCACACTCCTCAAAACCGAGGTGGAATCCTTCAAAGCCCCCGGGCCTGTGAAAAATATGGCCCAGACCGCAGAATCCTTTATAAACGCATTCTATGAACACTTTCAGGAATGCATGGATCATGCAATCCCAAATAAAACCAAGACCCAATCCTCCAAAGGCAGACGTCCTGTCTGGTGGACCCCAGCCATAAACAAACTATACAATAGAAGGAGGAAGCTACTACATGATAGAGAAAAATCCCAAAAAGGGAAGGCATCTCTGATCAGTATTAGCAAAAAACTACGGGCACTCATAAAATCGTCTAAGGCCAGCTTCGAGAGAAAAATTGCACAGGACACTAAAGATAATCACAAGGCTTTCTTTAGTTATGTTAGGAACCTGGGTGGGAATTCCCAGATATGCTCAGAATTAGTCCAAAATGACAAAAAATAGACCAAACCTACAGACATTGCCAACATCCTAGCTGACAGGTTCAGTGCAAACCCCCCCCCCCACCAAAAGGGCAAATATTTATCCCAGCAGAGTGCTTCCTCCTGACATCTCAGATGCTCAGGTAAGAGCTGCCCTCTCCAAAGCAAAAAACACAGCATCAATGGGACCAGATGGTGACCCGGGCTGCGTCCTACATGAACTCCAAGAAGAGCTAAACCCAAACATAAAACTACTGTTCAATCTCAGCCTTACTACAGGATATGTACCCAAAGAGTGGCGTACAGCAACAGTAGTCCCTCTCCACAAAGGTGGTGCATCAATGGATCCTGGAAACTATCGCCCCATAAGCCTGACTAGCTTGGTCTGCAAAGCTGTGGAAAGGATCATCATGGACCTCATAAATAAAGATATTGGGGACCTACAGACACTGGATCCTACCCAGTTCGGCTTTGTTAATGGCAGATCCTGCCTCTTAAACCTGGTTGATTTCTTTGAAACAGTCACCAAGGCCATTGACGAGGGGAAGGTGGTCCACACAGCCTACCTGGACCTCGCAAAAATCCTCGATACAATACCCCACTCGGGCATTATAGATAAGCTCACCAGCTTAAATATAAACCCCTATGTCACTAGATGGGTTGCAAACTGGCTCAAGGACAGAACCCACATGGTTAGAATTGCTGGAGCCATGTCAGACTCCAAACCAGTTACAAGTGGCATCCCACAAGGCTCAGTCCTGAGACCTCTCTTGTTCGGTATATATTTCTCTGAGGTACAGGCCAACACGAAAGGACTGTGGCTGACTAAGTTCGCAGATGACTGCAAACTGGGCGCCATAATCGACTCTCCAGCCGACACAAGCATCCTCCAAAAGGGCCTCATAGAAACAGACAACCAGTCCCTGCAGGACCAGCTGTCCGATACAATGCATTCCCAGCCTGTCCAGGTGTCTGATACAATGTGCTCCATGCAGGACCAGATGGCTGACACTATCTGACCAGTTCATTCCCAGCTGTCTGATACTATGTGACCAGTACAGTGTTAGCTGTCTGATACCATGAGACCAGTACAGTGTTAGCTGTCTGATACCATGAGACCAGTACAGTGTTAGCTGTTTGATACAATGTGACCAGTACAGTGTTAGCTGTCTGACAAACTGTGACCAGAATTGTGCCAGCTGTCTGATACATTGTAACCTGTCTGATATTATGTGCTCCCCGCAGGACCAGCTGTCTATCAGACAGCTGAAACTATAATAGTAACAGACAGCTGGGACTCTAATGTTTTGTTTAATATCTTACCCACGATTGCCAAAGCTTTCATCCCAAGAAGATAGCATTGTTTATTGTCATAGCTACACTGACCACCTGCAGAGGCCTTTTAGCTGGGAAGGTCTGTCACTGAGTCTATTTTTTTCCTTTCTGTATGTAGAGAAATGGCAGGATTACATTAATAATCTTAGTTTATTTCACTATATATATATATATATATATATATATATATATATATATATATATATATATATATATAAACATACCATGCCTCCTATCAATCAATTAATCAACTAATCAAAATCATAACAAATCCTTCCTACTGTCAAAGAAATTCTTCCCAATATAAATTAAGAAGCATAATTCAATTAAGCATTTTATACAGCACATCTGTATTCAGTACAAACACTTATATAATTATTATCACTATTAATGTTAAAATCTTAAAACATTTCAAAAAATTCCCAGGCTTTAATACTAATATATTGTTGATGGATATTTTGTCATTAATTTCTGGGTATTTGGTGGCATTCAGTTTGATTTGTCATAATAATTTCCTCTTTTCCAAATGAGTTTCCCAAACCCTCCCTCTATTATTCTGCGGAACATTTTCTAGCACAGAAAACTTTTAGTTATGTACTTACCATAACTTCGGATGTATGGGATCCATCTCGCCTACATTCACAACATATGGGTTCGGAGCCGATCCATCGGCTCCGACTCGGCACTAATACACTAGCACAAAGTCTCTCATTGGCTGGGCTACTTCCTATCCCAGGATGCACTACACCTGCTTCCCCAGATCTTGTTTGTTCGCTTTCATACACCCATGCAAACACAGAAAAACTAGTAGTCACTATAACCAACTAAAGTTCTTCAAGAAAGATCTCCAAGAAAAAAGAGACTACAGCTCCTCTAAATCCGAATGGAAGGGGAAGGAGGGTGGTACTTATGAATGTAGATGGATCCCATACATCCGAAGTTATGGTAAGTACATAACTAAAAGATGTAATGGGATCCTATCTCGCCTACATTCACAACATATGGGACAGCGTCCCTAGCACCTACATCCCGGGTGGCTCATTGGAACACACTCCTGAGAACTGTGGAACCAAAGGAAGCTCTGCCTCGAGAAACCACATCCAATTTGTAATGAGAAATGAAAGTGTGCGGAGAAGTCCAGGTTGCCGCAGCACAAATATCATCTATTGATAACTTGGAGTGAAAAGCTACGGAAGTAGCCATTGCCCTTGTAGAATGAGCCTTGACTGGAAAGGGAAGGTCTTTGTTAGCCTGTGAATAAATAAAAATGATACAATCTTTAATCCATTTGGATATGGAGGTTTTGTTACTGGTTGACCCAATTTGTTCACTGCAAAGGAAACAAACAATTGATTTGATTTCGCGTTTGAGCGGTTCTATTCAAATAAAACGCAGTTGTCTATGTACGTCCAATTGATGCAAAGTATATTCTGCGTTATTAGAGAATTCTGGGAAAAAGACAGGGAGTTCTATAGTTTGTTGCATACAGAAAGAGGAGGCCACTTTTGGTATAAATGCAGGGTTTAATTTCAATGAAACTCTATGCTTGTGAAAAATCAAATAGGGAGGATCAGAACAAAGAGCTTGAAGTTCTGAAACTCGCCTAGCAGATGTTATGGCTACTAAAAAGGCCGTTTTCCAAGACAGAAATTTTAAATCACAAGTAGCAGCTGGTTCGAAAGGACGGGCAGTTAGGGCAGCAAGTACCATATTCAAATCCCAAGGGGGGACAGGATGAGATAAAGGAGGCCTAAGGAGCCAAGCCCCTTTAAGGAAAGCCTTACAAAGTTTGTGAGACATCAATGAAGGTTCAAATGAAGCATGAAAATTAGAGATAGCCGCTAACTGAACCTTAATGGTAGAAACTGAAGAGCCCGACTGGAAAAGGGAGGCCAGAAAATTCAGAACCTCCGATACTGGTGCAGTGAGAGGATCTATACCCCGTTCTTGAGCCCAGAAGACAAACCTTTTCCATTTACTGGAATAAAGTTTGATGGTGGAAGGTTTATGAGAAGAAGACAGAATGTGGACCACGTCCGGCGAAAGAGCATTGTCTCGGACTAAGGATGGAAGTGGAGTAACCATGCTGCCAACTTCAGGGACCTGAGAGACGGATGAAGCCATCCTGACTGATGAGTCAACAGGTCTGGCACCGGATCCAGAAACCATGGACCTTCTATCGCATGCCTCTGTAGGAAAGGAAATCAAACTTGACGAGGCCAGTGCAGGGCAATCAAAATCATCTCGCTCTCCATGTAAATGGCCTTCTGTATCACCCTCGGCAGGAGGGGGAATGGAGGGAAGGCGTAGAGAAGACCGGGGGCCAAATGTGAGTCAGAGCGTCCCTGGGACTCTGTCCCTGAGAAGGAAACAGTGTGAAGAACTCGCTGCATTTCGCATTGTGAGGGCTGGCAAACAGGTCGCAGCAAGGAAGACCCCATCTGTTGAATATTTTCGCAGCTATACCCTGGTTGAGGGACTACTCGTGGGGTAAAAGAATGGTCCTGCTTAATCTGTCCGCAATCACATTGGACTTCCCCGGTATGTGCGTTGCCATTAGAAAGCGGTTGGTAGCTACCGCCCAGTGCCAAAGTCTCATGGCTTCTCTGCATAGTGGGTAAGACCTGGTTCCACCTTGCTTGTTTATGTACCACACCACCGACATGTTGTCGGATAGGATAGAAATCGGGCCCTGTGGGAGAGCGTGATGGAGAGCTTGGAGTACCAATAGTACCGCTCTCATCTCCAGGACATTGATATGCAAATGCGTTTCCTGGATCTGCCATGTGCCTTGGACCGACCTGTCCAGGTAATGACCCCCCCACCCTACCTGGGAGGCATCCGTAGTCACAGTGGCAACGGGACTTTGAGGTATGAAGGGTCGCCCCTGGTCGAGATTTGATTGGAGAAGCCACCAATGCAGATCTCGACGGCAACTTTCC
This sequence comes from Protopterus annectens, assembly GCF_019279795.1. Taxonomy (NCBI): domain Eukaryota; kingdom Metazoa; phylum Chordata; order Ceratodontiformes; family Protopteridae; genus Protopterus; species Protopterus annectens. Next base: position 360,854,311 of record NC_056743.1, on the reverse strand, counting down.
GTGATTATGATTAAGTGGTTCAAGGGAAGTTCCTGATAAGACCATTGAACCGACAGTAGCCATTGTAAAATTCGCATGTGAAGTCTGGCCAAGGGAACTAAAAGTATGGTCGACGCCATCGAGCCCAACAGTTGTAGGATCCGATGGGCCGGGGCTCTTTGTAGGGGGAGACAGGATTTGACTTGATCTTGTAAGTCCTGAATTCTTGCTGCCGGTAAAAAAGCGCGCATTCTTTCTGTGTCTAAGTCTGCGCCTATGAAAGTAATACGCTGAGACGGCTGTAGTACAGATTTTTGCAAATTGAACGTGATCCCCAAGAAACGTCCCAAGGTGAACGTGGCTCTGAGCGCTTGGAGTAGTAGATGCTCGGAGGTGGCAGTAAGGAGCCAGTCATCTAGATAAGGAAACACCTGGAATCCCAGACTTCTCAGGTGAGCAGTTACCACTGCCAGACACTTGGTGAACACCCTGGGGGCTGTGGTGAGACCAAAGGGCAGTGCTCGGAATTGGAAATGACTGACTCCGAGGCGGAAGCATAAATGTCTCCTGGACTCTTGAGCTATGGGAATGTGATAGTAAGCGTCCTGGAGGTCTATGGAGCACATCCATGCATCTTTTTCCAGCAAAGGAAGAATAGATTGAAGAGTGACCATTCGGAATTTGGACTTCTTTACGAAATGATTCAATGAACTGAGGTCCAAAATGGGCCTGAAGTCCCCTGTCTTTTTTGGTACCAAAAATAATTTTGAGTAAGTTCCTGATCCAATCTGGTCGATGGGGACAGGCTGGATGGCTCTTTTCTAGCAGCTTTGAAACCTCTAATGCTGCTTGTTTGGCTGCAGAGGATTGTCCGTTTGGATATTGTGTGTGCATTTCGTGGGTTGAACCAAACGGTCACTTTTGTTTACTCCGGTAATAATGCAAAGCACCCACTGATCGCTTGTTATGGATTCCCAAGCTTGTGGGTGCGCCGCAAAGCGACCCCCGACTGGCTCCGGAGTTGCACAGTCGGGCAACAACTCAGGAACGCTGGTTGTATGAAGAACCATGAAAGGAATCGCGGTCTCCAGAGTTACGGGGGCCTCTGCCACCTCTGGGGCGGCGTCTTCCAAAATTCCCCCCACCCCTGCCTCTGGAGGGGGAATCACTGGGTGGAGTAGGGAAAGACTTCTGAGATTTTCTAAACCACATTTTCCTTCCTCTCCCAGCCTTGGGGTAAGGCCTAGAAGGAGCGGAAAATCGGGCCCCAACGGCAGTCAAAGTCTTGCCCTCCTGCTCGCACCGAGTTAGTGTGTCCTTCACCTTGGGTCCAAACAAAGATGACCCATCAAAGGGGGCGTTGGCGAAGGAAGACTTGAAGGCCTCCGTGAACGAACACAAGCGTAACCAGGCTTGTCTCCTGAGGGCAACGCCTGTTCCCGCTGCTCTACTCGCCCCTTCGGCCGCATATGAAATGAGCCTCATGGACGAGTTAACAATAGAAAAGAGGGTAGTCATCTGTGCGCCAACAGTCGGGGCCAGCGCCTCAGGTAGGTTACCAACAAGAGAGTCATTTAGCTCTTTGAGAAGATCCCTTTGGAGCCTCGTAAAATGACATAAGTAGTTTAGCGACCGTAAGGTAAAGGCGGCTGAGGACAGGGTACGCTTCCCGTACCTATCCATACTCCTAGAATCCTTATTAGGAGGATAAACAGACGTCGAAGCCTCTGCCACGTCCTGCTGTGTGGCAGAAGCCACCACCAAAGCATCTACAGGCACACCCTTTGTGAGAAATTCCTTCTGGGGGCTGTCAAAATTTATTGGGCCTCGAGGCACCGGTTCCACAGAATCAGGGTGTTCCCACACCTTCGAGAAACCAAATCAAGGAGGGCGGAGACACCCAGGAGGCGGAAGGCTGGGCCCCAAAGGCCTTGAGGAAGACTGACTCCTCAGCTGAAGGGGTTTTGGCATGCCAGTCACCTCTCTGTCTCAGAATCTCCAAGATATCTGAGAAGGAGATATCATCCGAAGATGATTTGGGGACCCTTCTGCGTCATCGAGGTCAGTATCCGATGTAATAGACTCATCTTGGGAGTCTACGTGCTTCCTCTTACACAATTTCTTCCGTGGGGGTTCGTCCGAAGCAGTTTCGGACGGACCACCGAAGAAGGGAACCCTGATGGGGGTATCCTCAGGCCCTGGGGCCCGCTGCCGGGGCTGCAACACAACAGAGGCACCAGTCTCCAAATCTAGGGACGGTGAGGTAGAATCTTGCTGAACCGGCAAAGGCATGGCCAGTTCGCTCCTCATGGCCTCAAAGGCCGGACCTCCAGAATCCAAGGAGGTCACTGGTCTAGAGGCCATGATGGCACTGGGAATTCCAGCAGCCGATGCTCCGAGAGGAAGACTAGGCACCGAAGCACCCAATCCCAAAGTATTCCCCTCGGGCCTGGCTGAAGAGGTCGCAGTACCAAACCCTGAACCGGAGGACAGGGTAGGAAGCACAGTCGGAACCGAGAGACCTCGAAGGGTCTCTGCTCCAACCGTATGGCTCCGCTTTGCTCCACCACCACCGACTCCAACGGCTCCGAGGAGGTTGGAGGAGGAATCGAATGTGTTGGAGGGGGGATCGGCTCCGAAGCTAACTGTGCTGGAGCCGAGACCAATTTAGTAAACACTGGAGATTGGAATAGCCTCTGTAAAACCCTATCCAGGTCCGAATCTGAAAGTCTCGATGATTTAGAGGAGGTAGACAATCGAGAAGACTTTCCTCTCGGCTCCGAGAGAGAAGGGGACCGGCTCCAAAATGGCTCCAATGCTATCGGCGCCGACTCCACCACAGCATGGACCACCATCGGCACCGAAGGAGCCTTCTCCGGAGCCGAGGGGGAAGAGTCTGAGCTGCACACTTCCACCAGCTCCGAAGCCATTGGAACCGATGGAGGTGATTCACCTCTCGATACTCCAACTTGCGGCTCCAAGAGCAATGGAGCCGAAGTAGGAGGTATCGAGGCAGACCCTTCGACCCTCGGCCCCGAAGTCAGTGGAGCCGAGGAAGAAGAGGTCAATTTTGTCTTTTTAGAAGTCGGCTCCGACGGACTTGTCAGAGCCGACGATCTTTTCTTTTTGGAAGTAACAGGTAGATCTAAGGCTTCCTCAAAAGAAGGCTTGATAAGCCCTTTCAATATTAATTTGTTCTTGCGTTCTTGAAGAACTCTAGATGAGAACGCATGACAGACACTACAAGTCTCTTGCAGATGTTTCGGCCCCAAACAATAAACACATACTGAATGACTGTCTGTAATGGACATTTTGTATTTGCACCGAGTGCATTTTTTAAACCCTGACTTTTGTTCCTTAGACATGATACAGGCCACAACAAGTACAAACTCTAAGGAAATACTACTCTACCACAAAAAGTATAGCACTATACACAAAAAGCGCCAACTGAAAAGCGCGAGACACACTGGCGCGAGTACTGGTGAAAGTTTACCTCACAACAATTTAAACAAGTTAAATGGCCCAAAGCCCTCTAATTTAAACGGGCTTTGCCCGAAAAACAACTAACCAAAAGTTAATAAAAAAAAAAAAAAAAAAACAATTAGCACTCAAAGGTAGGGCAAAGGCCCTCTAACTTAAACGGGCCTTGCCCGACTGAACAAATTAAATTTCTGGAAACAAGCACTCAACAAAAAACAATCAGAAATAGCAAGAATTAGCTGTTAAAACAGCTGTTTTGTTAATATGGACAAAAATTCCCTAGGTCAAGGACCAAAAGGTAAAAATAACCACTTAGCTCCAGCCAAGTCGAGACCACGTCCAGCTTGTTAAGCGGCAAACGAGATCTGGGGAAGCAGGTGTAGTGCATCCTGGGATAGGGAGTAGCCCAGCCAATGAGAGACTTCGTGCTAGTGTATTAGTGCCGAGTCAGAGCCGATGGATCGGCTCCGAACCCATATGTTGTGAATGTAGGCGAGATAGGATCCCATTACATCAAACACTTTTTGAACTCTTTACATTCTATGCTGTGTTTGTAAAGGGCATTCCTTGTATCCTTCCTTTTAAGGGATATGTATGCTTGTAAATTTGCTGCCTCAATGCCCTCTCTATCTTACCAACTTAAAATGCAGCACAGGTCATATACTGCTCTAAATAAATCATACCAACAGTATTGCAGCTAAAATGCCAATCCCCACTCAAAACCATAGGATATGATGCTACAGAAATATTAGAACCCCATAAATAAACTGACATTGTGCACAGGCACCACAATCTGTTAGGAGTTGCTCAGCATTTTTTGAGTAGCTGAGCATTTTTTGAGTAAACAATCAAATTCTTTTGTGAACAATGGTCATGGTAAGATTCATATTGTTGAAAAAATAATGAAATGAGTGGTAGAAAACATGTGTGGATTTTAAAACATGGCTCCATAAACCTGTGTGGCCATCCAAGCACAATTGACTTGGACTCTCGAGAGTTGAGACTTTGTTTACAGGATAAAATTAAGTTACTGGAGAAATTGTTGTATCATTTAGGACTTTACAGTTGGACAACATATTTTTGAGGCATCAATAGCTGCTGGACAAGTGTTGAAAGGCAATAGAATGTGAAAATGATGTAATGAGCTATAGACTGGCTCAGTTTTAGACTCAGGATTTTTATGACTGTTCGATAAAATGGGTTTTGAATATTTGAGACTTTTAAGTTAGGATAATAATAGGTAATTAAAAAAATGAAGGATGAAATAATTAGTGTTCAAAAACAAATGATAGATTTATTTATTTGACATGTATACTTCCCAATATGAGCAAGTTTTTACTAAAATTGACATTCAGTGTGATAATGTTAGGAGAAAGAAGAAAAAAAGTCTTCATGACAAGGAAGGCTATGAAAGTAAAAAGGTATATCCTGTTCCTAATGGAAATGGTAAATATCAGGCTTTTGGGGCACAAGAAAGTGGAGGGAAAGTAATATTTCACAATAGTTCCCCCTTGGGTCACCACAACAATGATGCAGGTGTTGTTTTTGGAGAAAATAATGGTTAACCATCGGGAGGGACAATGTGATAATTTTATAGAGATTTGTTGCAGGTGGCTCCCTCTGTAATGTACAGAAATATCTCCCTTTACCAAGGAGGTCCCCCCAATTACGTGAGACATGGGGCAGCAGAAGAGAAGCAGGAATTATCAAGAGGACTTTCTCCCCATAAAAGGAGAAAGATTAGGGAAGAGGAAAGCAACTGAAACAGTGAATTAAGTGGGGTTACTGCACAGAATGTTGTACTTAAACAAAATGGGTTTAGATTTACAACTATCTTCATATGTTAGTTTGTTAACAACATTTTAACATTTTCAGGAAGGGGGCTTACTTCTGTACCTAATGCAACTTTTAATCTAGTGTATGTTTTATTAGAATGGAAATTATTTATTAGAAAGTTAAATCTTGTATGCAGTAAATATACAAAATTCTGACATGACATGAGCCTTTAGACCCACCCATTATGGTATTTGAAAGGATGTGTGAAAAGCAAATTAGATGCCTGGGATATGGACATGCACGGTTTGAGAGATTTTACAATTTGACTTTTAAACATAGAAAAGTACTGGAGGATTTACTAAGCAGTAGAGATTATAGAATCATGAAACTGGATAAAGGGGTGGATGGTTTTCATGATTTGTATCAGTTATTTAAATAATGATTCTTATTTCGAATTAAGTTCATGTAATAAAATTAATATGTCATAATAAAACTGATTTTAAATGATGGTTTAGTCAACAATGAGGTTTCTGATGCAGCAATAAATTATTTATAAGTAAAGATACTATATACCCCTCAATTTTTGGTATCCTCAAGGTACACAAACATTTAATTGCCCCTTCCCCCATCATTAAGGAGTGGTTTCCAGCTCTGAAATTGCAATTGTATTGGCCATTTTGAGCTGATTTCTATCCCTTTCAACTTTCTGGCATAAATACATGCTTTTACACACATTTGCACACCGCGGGGCTAAGGTTAAACTACTTCCAGTGTCAGAAAGTCTGCTCTTCGAATTTTCCCTTTGAACTTGCTAGTTTATCAGCAGTAGCACTAAAATCTGTATACCTGTGATTAGCACTTGCTCTAAAACTCACTAAAAAGCACTAGGAAGCCTTAATTTGTTGCAAGCACTCACCTCTCCTTGGTAATAAGGAGAAAATAGCCATAAGCCACTAGACAGCCTACAATTGCAAGTACCTTGCCAAAAAGTAAGGTAAAACAGCTCTTGTACTACGCAAAGAAAGCACCTAACCAGGCATGTCCAAGGGTCAGCTTCCAGTGATTTCTCCTGTCCACCTGGTGAACCTGGGCATACTGGGGCAATCCAGCAATTCCCTCATGTACACAGACAACCCACTTCTCCTACCACGAACACTACAAACTGTGAGAGATGCACTTAAAAAGCCAAACTGGAAGCAAAGCTCTCTCCAGCCAAGATTGTGCTAGACAGTCAAGAGGTGAAGATTAACACCCACACAACACCTCAAACAATAAATAGTTCTTCAAAACCCACACCACCAAAACCAATACATAGCAACACAAAACCCACATATGTGGAGGCTATTAATATTAATCTGCCCAAGCAACGAGGACCTCCAATGCTGAAACACAAACTCCACCCTCAAACACAACTAAAGCATCACATAACTCACAACACCAGTGTGCCACCCAACAGCAGCCCCTAAGGCAAGATAACGTACTCAACACTTTAGTCATAGGTGACTCTATAGTCAGGCACACTAATGTCCCACTCACCAGGCTGAGCAAGGAGAAAATTACAGTCAGCTGCCAGGATCCATCACATAACACATGCACTCAAGTCACTCCACAACAGGTACAAATATGACTCTGTCATTGTCCATGTTGGAGTGAATGACTTAAGATGTACCTCCCTGGACTACATGAAAAGAGACATGGAAGAGCTCTCAGATCATGTAGCCCAGGCAGGTATGACCCTAGCCTAGAGTAGAATCCTGCCATCGCCCAGAATGATACCACAGTATAAGGACAAAATGATTGACTTCAATAATTGGCTAAGCTTCTGGTGTCATTCAAAGAGGATCCAGTATCTGTCTGCCTGGGACGACATGATCAACAAACCACGATGCTTTACAAGAGTTGATTTGCACTTGTCGCTCCTGGGATTCAGGTTACTGGATAAGGCTCTTGCCACCCCTGTAGTGCCTTTTTTAGGCATGGATCAAAGGACAAAACCACCACCATAACAGGTACAAGCAAGCAAAATCTGAAGGTAATGCTAGAAGTCTAAACCTCAAGATGCACTCTCTCTCCTAAAAATGGAGAACATCAATATCTGTGCAGTAATTGAGACCTGGTTCAAATCTCCAGAGTGCACCCCTGCAATACCAGGCTGCAATTCATACCACACTTTTTGGCCACTAAACGAGGACCGAAACACTAAAGGTGGAGGAGTATCCATAGTCACCAAGGATATTCACACCTCCAGGCTGGTTGCCCAACACAATGCATCTGAAATTCTCCAGGTGCAACTAACATTAGGTAAGACTGCAATACAAATTGTAGCTTGCTACAGATCGCCTACCATACCCCAAGATTCTCACTGCACCTTTCTAAACATACTGGAAAATATTAAGATACAACCAAACACCCTAATACTGGGTGATTTAAACTACTCAGTCATTAACTGGGAAAACTACTCCTGTACCAACCAGTTTGCTCAATGGTTCTTGGAATTCATAAATTCCAATGCCCTAGAGCAAATAATTCATAGTCCCACCAGAGGTACCAATATTCGAGACCTGGTCATTACCAACATGGGATGCTCCACACCAGTGATCACCCCCTTGTTGGTCAGATCAGACCATAAGCTAATCACCCTTGACATCCACATCCCACTCTCTTTAAGGAAACCTCCGTAAAAAACGTCATGCTTTCCAAGTCCGAAGTAACAACCCATGCAGATGGAAACTGGAAGTTCAGCTGCTGAAACCTACACTAAAGTGCTGTACAAGCACATTCACTCGTGCATGGACTGCGCCATCCCAAATAGGACCAAGACGCTGTACTCTAAAAAAAGGAAGCCAATCTGGTGGTCCCCTGCCATAAACAAGCTGTACAACAGAAGAAAGAAACTGTTGCAGAAAAGAGGAAGAACCCAGGATTAAAAAACTCCCTCACCAGCCTCAGTAGAAAGCTGAGATCCCTCATAAAATCTTCCGAAGCTAGTTATGAACACAAAATTGCCAAATATTCCAAAGACAACCACAAGGCATTCTATAGCTTTGTAAGTAATGTAAATGGCAGTACTCAGATCTGCTCTGAGCTACAGCAGAATGGCACTAGATATACAGATCCCATGGATATTGCAAATATCCTGGCAGATAGATTCAATGCCAATTTCACCCCCCCTCTCACCCCCTAAAGGGCCCATCTCAATACCGAAAGAATGCCAAATTCCGGTAATCACAGCCACTCAGGTAAATACCTCACTCTCCAAAGCCAAGAATACAGCATCCATGGGACTAGAGATCAGGTTCTGATGAAGTCAACTGATGAAAGCGCTTAACCATTTTGTTATTTATTGTGAGAATAAACTTTGTTCTGTGGTTTGGAGGATCTTGGCTGCGAGGTGTATTTGTTTTTGGATTGGCTTACACAGTTCACAGATGACTGCAAGCTGGGAGCCATTATTGAATCCCCAAATAATGTGGATATACTACAAAAGGGCCTTACCAAAACAGATGTCTGGTGCCAGAGCCATGGGCTCAAGCTAAATGCCAAAAAATGTATAGTTGTCCCCTTTGGGAAAAAACACGTACCTGTGAACTACCACATAAGTGGCAGTACGCTAAACACTGAAAGTGTGATGAGACCTAGGGACACAGGTGGACAGTGGTCTCACCTTTGATAACCACATAGCCACAACAGTTAGAAAATCCTTATAAGCATGGCACACCTCATCACTAAGGGCTTTTCATCCAGGAAAAAAGGAGGTCATTGTCCCTCTGTACTCATCTCTCATTAGACCATTTATAGAATACAATGCAATGTTTGGTATGTACCTCACAAGACATCTGCACAACTAGAAAGGCCGCAGAAATACCTCACAAAAAGAATCACAGGCCTAAAGCAGATGCCTTATCCTGATCATCTAAGGAAACTCCAGCTATACTCTGTCACATATTGCCTACTCAGAGGTGATCTCTGCCTAACTTACAAGGCCATGTCAAACCCAGAGTTGTTGGACATGCTACACTTAAAGAAATCCCAAGCCCTCCGAGCCATGCACTCCAGGGAATCTTAACCTTGTCATCACGATTTTAACAACACAACATTAATATAAGTACTATAAAACAAATATACATACCTAAAAGAACAATAATAAACAACAACTAAAATAACTATTTACAATGGTTTCTATTATAAAACAAAGTGCTTTAAACAAAAAAAGAAATGTGATAAGAGTAGCTGTTAGTTAATATATCCAGCAGTTCTTTGAATTTTAACCATATATTATATGAAGAAGTGATTCTAGATGTTCTTGTCTTGATCGTGATAAGTTCAACAAGACAAACTTCAGTTGCCAAGTGTACAAATTCCTTCGTAGGAGTAGCCTGATTCTTTGGTGATTACTTTTCTTGCTAATGTTAAGATAGTCCATAAAAGAGGTTATTTTATTTTCATGACGAAAAGTGGGAATAGGTTTATTAAATAAAATGACAGATTTGATCAGCTTAAATGTATTATTAAAAACAGACTATAAGAGAGAATTCATATTATCCCAATATGTTTTAAGTTTTATACAATCATACAGCATATGCTTGATTTAGTTTACATCCTATGTCTTTATTAAACATCAATTCAACTTTATGTGGTGTGATAAAGGTTTCTATGTAAGAACCTCAAGAGAATATCCTACACCTTAGTGATGATGTAGTTACCTCTCATCCGTCCTTGTTACATCACCCCACCTATTTATATATCTGCTAACCTGCTTACAAAACTCGACCTCTCATTCTTCTCCCACTTCTAAATCCAATACAATGTCTATGTCAATCACCTCATACCAATTTCAACTATTAATCTTGGTCTCACTCTTACCTCCTCTAACCACCACCTGTCTCTTAACCTCCTATGAACAACCTCTATACTCTACCCTTCCCTTCCCCTCCAAACACACTTCAACACCACCATTAGCTATCTCTCCAAACTTTTATTTATTTATTTTTATTTTTATTTAACATTTGTTAACCGGGCTTGTCTGACTGGAGGCATCTCCATTTTCAGCAGAGGCCCGGGGAGAAAAGCTCCACAAGGTACAAACAGATTATAACATAAAAATGATAAGAACAAAGTTTGATTGGATTAACAAGTATAATGCAACACATAGGATTAAATCCTGGTTAAGTAATACATATATATATAACAATTTAGGTCATATAAGAAAGAAAAACATGATAAATAAGAAAAGAAAATAGGAAATACCAAATTAATTTTTATTTATTTATTTATTTTTTTTTTTATTCTAACATCATATTTGTAGATTATAAGAAACAACATAATAGTGAGCAGGTAATGAGTAGAGGAAGACAGCAGGAGAGAGATTGCTGTGGTCATGGTTAGTCAGGATTGAGACATGGGCACAACTTCCTAAACTTTATATCCAAACCCAGCTACCTACTAGCCAAATATCATCGACTACCACACATTTAAGTATACCAACCTAAATACTAGAAAATTATTTGACTATTATTGTAAGCCCCTCCACCCTAAACACATAACACTCCTCCACTCCTTACTAGACGGGGACATTCATCTTAACCTTGCCCAAACTATACCCTTACCACTGCAAACGGCAAACCGAATATAACTAGTACCCTAGGACCTACCAAACCTTCTAACTCACTCTCTGTAGCCCATCTCAATATACGCAGCATTTGCAATAAAATTGCTCAACTTCATGCCCTCCTAGATGTCCACCTATTTGACATCCTATGTTTATCAGAAATTTGGCTAAAACCAATTAAGGACAATGAAGTCACCCCACCTGGTTACAATATCATTAGACAGCCAAAAAGGGAGGAGGGGTAGCAGTCCTCCATAAAGCAGAGCTACAAGTTAGCACTGTAAACCTTAGACCACCTTTAGACAATAATGCTGAAATACTTATCTCTAAATTTCAGGTCAACACTTGTAAAGCCATAAATATTATCTGTATATATCTTCCTCCAGGAAATAACATCAGTACACTTGAGAATATCCTTAACTGGCTTTCTATTAATCTCCCACATGAAACCATAGTCCTAGGAGACTTTAATATCGACTGGAAGTCTTGTAGTAATACACACCCCGCCACCCATATTAACCTTTATGGCTTCTCACAAACCATTAACTCCCCTACCAGAACCAATAGACCCAACAACAAAGAAAGTACCTTGGACTGGATACTTACTAATAGTCCTCATCAAACTTACAATGTAGGAGCCCTCCCAGATGACCTAAGTGACCATTCACTAACTTATATCATCAGACATAAAACCAACCTAACCTTCCCTAACACTTACAGAACAGTACGCACCAAAAAGCAATTTAACCCAGAACTTTTCCAAACAAAACTCAAACAATGTAATTGGTCACTGCTAAAATCTCTGCCACTCAATGAAGCAACAGAATACTTCAGTTCCACATTCTTAACCATCCTAGACCACCACACCCCAGTATGCTCTGTCAGAAATAAAGCTAATCTGGCCCCTTATCTCTCTAATAATACTAGGCAAAAAATCCTTTTCAGAAACAAATCCTGGGCAAAAGGGCGTTCTACTAAGAATACTACCAATCAACAACCCTTTAGGCAACATCGAAGTAATACAAAAAAAGCCATCCTGTTAGATAAAACAACTTTTACCTCCAATTACAGCAAACCTATCACAAGGAACCACAAAAGTTCTGGACTAGCATTAACAAACTTCTATACCCAGGTCAATCTGTCACTCCCAACCCACTAGACTCTAATCCTGATAATCCCACACATACTGCTAATGCCTTCAATTCTTTCTTCACAGATGCCATCCAAACTCTTGCTAGCCATCTATCTCCTGACACCTCAAAACTGCCTACTTCTACTACAAACCCACCCCCATCATTTCATTTACAGCCAGTGGCTACTTCCTTTATTTACTCCCATCTCCAAAAATTAAAACCTACCACCCCCTCAGCTGACCAACTCCCAGCAGAATTCCTGCAAAAAGGAGCTAAAGCCATTGCCTGTCCCATCTCCATTCTGATCAGTAGAACCATAAATGAAGGAACTGTCCCATCTATCTGGAAAATTTCTCACATCATCCCACTACATAAAGGGGGTAACTCCAATGACTTCTCTAACTTTCTAACTAATAGCTCTGCTATCTCCTCTTGCAAAAATAATGGAAAAATGCATCCATAATCAACTACTTAACCAACTCCTCCATAACAACTTACTTGCCAACTGTTAACATGGATTTAGACCTTTCCACAGTACCACCACTGCCCTGCTATCCTTCACAGACTGTATCAACAAAAATTGTAACAAAAATATTTTTTATTTATATTAATAATATGGTAGAATTTTTAGAGTTTACTATGGATTGTAATTCAATCACTAACTTTTTGGATTTTAACTTGAGTAAAGATGTTGATAATGGGACATTTTTTTCAAAAACATTTCGAAAATTAACTTGGTGCAACAGTTATTTGCAGTGCCCATCCTTTATGAGAAAAACATAATTTGGTTAAGGGACAGTTTGTCTGCCTACTGAGGATGATTTCCAATGATTCTGATTTTATAGTGGAAATTAAGAAATTCAGGGATATATTTATTGACAGAACATAACCTGTGACTTTATTTGATAAAGTAATTGACAAATAATGGGTGAAAAACAAGGATGTTTTAAACTTATTTTGAGAGACGGGGGGATGTAAGATTGATAAAGTAAAGTAGGTCAAATTTGAGTATGGCAATGGTTTTGTCCTGTGGTGTGAGGATGGCAATGGTTCTGTCCTGTAGTGTGAGTATGGCAATGGTTCTGTCCTGTGGTGTGAGTATGGCAATGGTTCTGTCCTGTGGTGTGAGTATGGCAATGGTTCTGTCCTGCAGTGTGAGTATGGCAATGGTTCTGTCCTGTGGTGTGAGTATGGCAATGGTTCTGTCCTGTTGTGTGAGTATGGCAATGGTTCTGTCCTGTGGTGTGAGTATGGCAATGGTTCTGTCCTGTAGTGTGGGTATGGCAATGGTTCTGTCCTGCGGTGTGAGTATGGCAATGGTTCTGTCCTGTGGTGTGAGTATGGCAATGTTTCTGTCCTGTGGTGTGAGTATGGCAGTGTTTCTGTCCTGCAGTGTGAGTATGGCAATGGTTCATTCCTGCAGTGTGAGTATGGCAATGGTTCTGTCCTGTAGTGTGAGTATGGCAATGGTTCTGTCCTGTGGTGTGAGTATGGCAAAGGTTCTGTCCTGTGGTGTGAGTATGACAATGGTTATGTCCTGCGGTGTGAGTATGGTAATGGTTCTGTCCTGCGGTGTGAGTATGGCAATGGTTCTGTCCTGCGGTGTGAGTATGGCAATGGTTCTGTCCTGCAGTGTGAGTATGGCAATGGTTCTGTCCTGTGGTGTGAGAATGGCAATGGTTCTGTCCTGCGGTGTGAGTATGGCAATGGTTCTGTCCTGTAGTGTGAGTGTGGCAATGGTTCTGTCCTGTAGTGTGAGTATGGCAATGGTTCTGTCCTGTAGTGTGAGTACGGCAATGGTTCTGTCCTGTAGTGTGAGTATGGCAATGTTTCTGTCCTGCTGTGTGAGTATGGCAATGGTTCTGTCCTGTGGTGTGAGTATGGTAGTGTGTCTGTCCTGTGGTGTGAGTATGGCAATGGTTCTGTCCTGTGGTGTGAGTATGGCAATGGTTCTGTCCTGTGGTGTTAGTATGGCAATGGTTCTGTCCTGCGGTGTGCGTATGGCAAAGGTTCTGTCCGGCAGTGTGCGTATGGCAATGTTTCTGTCCTGTGGTGTGAGTATGGCAAAGTTTCTATCCTGTGGTGTGAGTATGGCAATGGTTCTGTCCTGTGGTGTGAGTATGGCAATGTTTCTGTCATGCCGTGTGAGTATGGCAATGTTTCTGTCCTGTGGTGTGAGTATGGCAGTGGTTCTGTCCTGCGGTGTGAGTATGGCAATGGTTCTGTCCTGTAGTAGTGAGTATGGCAATGGTTCTGTCCTGTGGTGTGAGTATGGCAATGGTTCTATCCTGCGGTGTGAGTATGGCAATGTTTCTGTCCTGCGGTGTGAGTATGGCAATGTTTCTGTCCTGTGGTGTGAGTATGGCAATGTTTCTGTCATGCCGTGTGAGTATGGCAATGGTTCTGTCCTGTAGTAGTGAGTATGGCAATGGTTCTTTCCTGCGGTATGAGTATGGCAATGGTTCTGTCCTGCGGTGTGAGTATGGCAATGGTTCTGTCCTGCGGTGTGAGTATGGCAATGGTTCTGTTCTGCGGTGTGAGTATGGCAATGGTTCTGTCCTGTGGTGTGAGTATGGCAATGGTTCTGTCCTGTGGTGTGAGTATGGCAATGGTTCTGTCCTGTAGTAGTGAGTATGGCAATGGTTCTACCCTGTGGTGTGAGTATGGCAATGGTTCTGCCCTGTGGTGTGAGTATGGCAATGGTTCTGTCCAGCGGTGTGAGTATGGCAATAGTTCTATCTGGTAGTAGTGAGTATGGCAATGGTTCTGTCCTGTGGTGTGAGTATGGCAATGGTTCTGTCCTGTAGTGTGAGTATGGCAATGGTTCTGTCCTGTGGTGTGAGTATGGCAATGGTTCTGTTCTGCGGTGTGAGTATGGCAATGTTTCTTTCCTGCAGTGTAAGTATGGCAATGGTTCTGTCCTGTGGTGTGAGTATGGCAATGGTTCTGTCCTGTGGTGTGAGTATGGCAATGGTTCTGTCCTGTGATGTGAGTATGGCAATGGTTATGTCCTGCGGTATGAGTATGGCAATGGTTCTGTCCTGCAGTGTGAGTATGGCAATGGTTCTGTCCTGCAGTGTGAGTATGGCAATGGTTCTGTTCTGCGGTGTGAGTATGGCAATGGTTCTGTCCTGCGGTGTGAGTATGGCAATGGTTCTGTCCTGTGGTGTGAGTATTGCAATGGTTCTGTCCTGCGGTGTGAGTATGGCAACAGTTCTGTCCTGTAGTAGTGAGTATGGCAATGGTTCTTTCCTGTGGTGTGAGTATGGCAATAGTTATATCCGGTAGTAGTGAGTATGGCAATGGTTCTGTCCTGCTGTGTGAGTATGGCAATGGTTCTGTCCTGCGGTGTGAGTATGGCAATGGTTCTGTCCTGTGGTGTGAGTATGGCAATGGTTCTGTCCTGCGGTGTGAGTATGGCAATAGTTCTGTCCTGTAGTAGTGAGTATGGCAATGGTTCTTTCCTGCGGTGTGAGTATGGTAATGGTTCTGTCCTGTAGTGTGAGTATGGCAATGGTTCTGTCCTGTAGTGTGAGTATGGCAATGGTTCTGTCCTGTGGTGTGAGTATGGCAATGGTTATGTCCTGCGGTATGAGTATGGCAATGGTTCTGTCCTGCTGTGTGAGTATGGCAATGGTTCTGTCCTGTGGTGTGAGTATGGCAATGATTCTGTCCTGCGGTGTGAGTATGGCAATGGTTTTGTCCTGCGGTATGAGTATGGCAATGTTTCTGTCCTGCGGTGTGAGTATGACAATGGTTCTGTCCTGCAGTGTGAGTATGGTAGTGTTTCTGTCCTGTGGTATGAGTATGGCAATGGTTCTGTCCTGTGGTGTGAGTATGGCAATGGTTCTGTCCTGTGGTGTGAGTATGGCAATGGTTCTGTCCTGCGGTGTGCGTATGGCAATGGTTCTGTCTGGCGGTGTGTGTATGGCAATGTTTCTGTCCTGTGGTGTGAGTATGACAATGGTTCTGTCCTGTGGTGTGACTATGGCAATGTTTCTGTCATGCCGTGTGAGTATGGCAATGGTTCTGTCCTGTGGTGTGAGTATGGCAGTGGTTCTGCCCTGCGGTGTGAACATGGCAATGGTTCTGTCCTGTAGTGTGAGTATGGTAATGGTTCTGTCCTGTGGTGTGAGTATGGTAGTGTTTCTGTCCTGTGGTGTGAGTATGGCAATGTTTCTGTCCTGCAGTGTGAGTATGGTAGTGTTTCTGTCCTGTGGTATGGGTATGGCAATGGTTCTGTCCTGTGGTGTGAGTATGGCAATGATTCTGTCCTGTGGTGTGAGTATGGCAATGGTTCTGTCCTGCGGTGTGCGTATGGCAATGGTTCTGTCCAGCGGTGTGCGTATGGCAATGTTTCTGTCCTGTGGTGCGAGTATGGCAATGTTTCTGTCCTGTGGTGTGAGTATGGCAATGGTTCTGTCCTGTGGTGTGAGTATGGCAATGTTTCTGTCATGCCGTGTGAGTATGGCAATGGTTCTGTCCTGTGGTGTGAGTATGGCAGTGGTTCTTTCCTGCGGTGTGAGCATGGCAATGGTTCTGTTCTGTAGTGTGAGTATGGCAACGGTTCTGTCCTGTAGTAGTGAATATGGCAATGGTTCTGTCCTGTGGTGTGAGTATGGCAATGGTTCTATCCTGCGGTGTGAGTATGGCAATGTTCTGTGCTGCGGTGTGAGTATGGCAGTGTTTCTGTCCTGTGGTGTGAGTATGGTAATGTTTCTGTCATGCGGTGTGAGTATGGTGATGGTTCTGTCCTGTGGTGTGAGTATGGCAGTGGTTCTGTCCTGTGTTGTGAGTATGGCAATGGTTCTGTCCTGTGGTGTGAGTATGGCAATGGTTCTGTCCTGTAGTAGTGAGTATGGCAATGGTTCTATCCTGCAGTGTGAGTATGGCAATGGTTCTGTCCAGCGGTGTGAGTACGGCAATGTTTCTGTCCTGCGGTGTGAGTATTGCAATGTTTTTGTCCTGTAGTGTGAGTATGGCAATGGTTCTGTCCTGTGGTGTGAGTATGGCATTGGTTCTTTCCTGTGGTGTGAGTATGGCAATGGTTCTGTCCTGTCGTAGTGAGTACAGCAATGGTTCTGTCCTGTGGTGTGAGTACGGCAATGTTTCTGTCCTGTAATGTGAGTATGGCAATGGTTCCATCCTGTAGTGTGAGTATGGCAGTGGTTCTGTCCTGTGGTGTGAGTATGGCAATGGTTCTGTCCTGCGGTGTGAGTATGGCAATGATTCTGTCCTGCGGTGTGAGTATGGCAATGGTTCTGTCCTGTAGTAGTGAGTATGGCAATGGTTCTGTCCTGTAGTAGTGAGTATGGCAATGTTTCTGTCCTGTAGTGTGAGTATGGCAATGGTTCTGTCCTGTGGTGTGAGTATGGCAATGTTTCTGTCCTGTAGTGTGAGTATGGCAATGGTTCTGTCCTGTAGTGTGAGTATGGCAATCTTTCTGTCCTATAGTAGTGGTAGTAAACAGTTGCAAGAAATCATTAGTAAGAATTGGTTTAGTGCTTGTGGTAGTTTTGAACTGACTGACAAACTTGGAGTAGGACTAAAGTTTGTATATAAAAGAGGAAGGAGTTTAAAAAGTCTTCTAGAAAGTAATAATAAATATTAGAGGGCTATAAAAAAGATGACAAAGCATAGTACCTGTGCACAATGCCAGTTTGTTCACGAGGGTTCTAATATTTCAGTAGCATTGTATCCTAGGGTTTTGAGTGGGAACTGTAGTTATAGCTACAATATTGTTGGTGTGATTTATTTAGAGCGGTGTATGACCTGTGGTGCATTCTATGCTGGTAAGACAGTAAAGGCATTGAGGCAGCAAATTTACAAACATACATATCCCTTAAATGGAAGGATACAAGGAATCCCTTCACAAACACAGCATAGAATGTAAAGAGTTCAAAGAGATCTTTCCTTTTTGAGCTAGAAAAAGTTCCACAGAATATTAGAAGGGGTGACTGGGAAACATATTTGGAAAAGAGGAAATTATGGCATATCAAATTGAATGCTACCCAATAACGTGGAATTAATGACAAAGTATCCATCAACTGTGTATTATTGTTAAAGTCTGGTAATTTGTGAAATATTTTAAGATTTTAACATTACTACTGTTAATTATTAGTATACATTTATTTGTAAGCATAGATTTAATGTTATAAGTGTTTGTATTAAATACGTATGTGCTATATAAAATGTTTAATTGTATTATGTTTCTTAATTCATATTGTAAAGAATTTCTATGACAGAAAGCATTTTTTTTAATTTTGATTGGATGATTAATTGACTGTATAATAGAGGTATATTATGTTTTTAAACACATGAAAGTGCTCATCTTTTGGAAATTTAATAAACAATATTAGTTTTACAATGGCTCAACAGCATTTCTGTTTTGCACAATTTCAGCAGTTCACCTTCTCTCCACTGCTAAACAGAGAATTTAAAATGTAATAAAAAATATTAATCATCAGTGAACTGCTCTGTGGAGCATAACAATACAGTATATTTGAAATAAAAGCTTACAAATTTTCAGTGCCGTGAGCACCCCTATAAGCAGCTATATGAAATATATCTGAAATTCTTACCTCACAAAATGGATCTGTTCTCTATTATTTACTATTTCATAGGTTCATAGATTCACTGGTATATATTAGGCTAATAACCACCAGAACCTTTGTAAGCCTAGCTATGCCCATTTGTATCCCAGTGTATCATGGGTGTTTACTAAGAGGGAGTATGTTAGTAAGAAAGTTTCTATAGGTTATGTTGGGGGATATCGTAAGTTTGTGCATTACTCTCAGCATCTATCTATTACAGACATGGGAGTCAGACCAGGTGGGCATTTCCAATTTCTCATACATTAGTCAAGGTTATGTTTAAATAAGGTTAAGGATGGACTCTGCTTCATATGGACTGTTCCAGAGCATGGGGATCCTTAAGACAAATATCTGTCTCACTAACATGTCCTATATCAGGGGTGTCCAACCTTTTCAGTTGCAAGGGCCGCATTGAGTCAACAGAAATGGTCTGGGGGCAAACGGCAAAAAAAAAAAAAAAAAAAACAACCCAGGTTTATGCGGACTAATGTGGGTGTATTGTAGGTGAATTTGAACAATAAATAAATTAATAAATGCATAATATTTCCCCTAAAATTCAATATCTCATTCTAATTATTTAAAAAACAGTTAAATCTAATATTTTCTGAAACATAACCTTACTAATTTTGACATATTTATTTATATTAGTTTACTGAGTTAGTGCACTGATCAGTATTGAACAATTTCAGGGGCAGCCCAAGCAGGAACTTGGCAGGACAGTAGTGGCTGCTGAGTTTATATCACATAACTCCTCAAATATCAGTCATCCAGAAAAACCCTTTCTATCAGAACCTCTGCTTGAACAGGTTCTTTGTTAGTGAATCCTAAAGACTCACTGCTTTGTGTAAGCAGCTCTCTGTCAGTAGCTTGCTTTTGTTTTTAATGACAACTTTATTCAAAAGAAAAAGAAGTGTTCAAGAGCAACCTTTGACGTTGCACAGGGTACGACTAAAATAATGTAAAGTTCTAAAACTAAACTTTAACATTATGACTAGTTTCTACTGTCATTAACAAATCATTACAGTAGTTTACCTTCCTGGATATGTTGCATTTTAGTGGTAAATCGCCTAGTGATCATTTGTACTTTTGAATCTTGCTAATTTTTGTTGTATAATAGCAGTCTATGTCCAACTTTTATACTGCACAGCTCACAGCTCACACCTGAAAACAAAAACAATGATGTCTTGTGTTCACATTGAAAATTTCTTTCTCTAAAGAAGCTAAACATTCTCCCCATAAAATATTTTCTTAAGGCAAGCTTGTTTTTTTTTTCCTTTTCTGATAGTACTTGCTTCCTTCATCCTCAATTATCCTTCTAAAAGTCCATGCCTCCCACTTGTCTTA
This sequence comes from Protopterus annectens, assembly GCF_019279795.1. Classification (NCBI taxonomy): domain Eukaryota; kingdom Metazoa; phylum Chordata; order Ceratodontiformes; family Protopteridae; genus Protopterus; species Protopterus annectens. The sequence goes on along the minus strand of NC_056743.1, from coordinate 360,834,398 downwards.
CCCAATGTGAGCATCTGTTTCATTCCACTTTTATTTATAATAAAATAAAAAGAGACGAAAATCAGTAAATGCAAGGTGTGTATTGAAGTGCTTTCTTGTGTATTCACTGACTAAATGCATAAAGCTGGATTTGTATTGCAGCATCTCTATTCCTGTTATCATACTAAAAATAGTTATAGCCTATGTAGCAGCTTAATTTTCCATTCACTATGAACAGCAGAAAGGAACATATCAATCTGTATGTACTTTTACTGGTCACCTGTGCCTTGCGAGGATGGCCTCAGTATTTGGAAAAAACTCTTATCTAACCATATGCCACAACATTCTGGTGACCTTCATCACTGCTACTAACAATGCACTGCATATCTAAAAGTAGTAGTAATACCAAACCACCACTAGACCAATAAACAACTAAGCAATGACCTCCTAAGTATAACTCTGTGGCAAGCCATACACATCTCCAGAAAAACAACCTGACATTGCTTCCCTTTAAAATGCATCAAAAACACAAAACACAGATTTCAGTAAATGCACTGCTATTTCATCCAGTGTGTTTCTACTGAGTCTAGAAATAGACTAATTATTCTGCATCTGCTGCAAAATGGAACTGTGATTTGAAACCATGATAGTTAAAAGTGAGCTAAATAACTTGCACAGCGAAGGTAGTCTACATGCGTTATTTATCCAGTAACTTGGAATACTTGGCAAAAGAAAAATATGCAAGACAGACAGCCTTCCCATTATGGTTAGGTGCTGATACCTTTTGCAAACTGTAAAAATGATGTGCATCTAAAAAAGGACACAACTTGTCAGCCTTTTAAGGACCTGGAGCCTGTGAAACTGGACACAGACTATTCCATTTTAAAATGCTTTGAAAAATGCAGCGAAGTGCACATACTGCTGACTTCGGACCGATCCTTCAGTTTCATCCCCTGTCGACACCACTTGCCAGCAGAAGAGAGGTGCCACAGGCCAAATTAAAAATTCTGCCATAAAATTTGACGCGTTTATAAAAGAAACACATCCCCATAAATGAAACCTTGACAATTTTAAACTAAGAGGAAACATTATCCTTATTAGAATCCTAAGAGTAACAGAATGTATGTACATTACATAAAATGTTTCTCCTCCCTAGACAAATCAGGGAAAGAAATCTTTCTTTTTACTTTATTTTGAAGAAAAAACAATTCCTCGATCAGACAAAACAACACGGAAGCAATTCAAATTAAGGAATAAACCTAACATAAACACAAACTATTTACAAACAAAGCAAACAATATACCAGCTAGCTAGCCCATATTTCTTCTTTTTCTGCAGAGGTTCAGCCGGCCAAATAGGTTTGTTTGTCTGGATTCAGTCTGCCAAGCTGCATAGCCTTGTAGTTTGGTGCATTCTGGTAGTATAACATCAAATTCTAAAAAACTTAAGTGACCTAACACTAACCTAGTTTAGGGAGCATTCACAGTGTAAAAAAATACTTAGCTTACCTTTTGCTATGTTGTACTGTAGTCGGTGTGTATAAAATAAATCCTCTCTCCACGATCTTGCTCCTTTCTTCAGCTTTACCTGAAATATAAAAAACGACCGAACGGTGTTTTCGCGCATGCGCATACCAGCGGAAAGACGCTGGTATGAAAAAAACCATGAAAAAAGAAAGTTGGCGCATGCGCAGAACAGCAAAAGTACGCGGACGTGTAAACACATGGAAAAAAAGTTAAATTAAAATTAAATTTAAATTTAAGGGTCGCGGGCCGCATGGAAGAGCTCTGAGGGCCGCGGGTTGGACACTCCTGTCCTATATGATTGCCTGTGTAGTAAGTGATGGTTTAATAAAGATGTTTCTTGTTTAAAAAAAGGCAGGAATTGAATACTTTATATAATATTGCTTAGGTTATCTGATATATATAGCAATATATGTGAAGTATATTTGTTATGTTAATATAGTTTGATTACTTTTATATGGATGAAAATTTCCTATGTCACAAGTGATAATTCAAAAAATTTGTTTGAAAAAGGGGGGGGGCAGGAATTGAATAATTTATGTAATGTTGCCTAGGTTATATGATATTTAGCAATATATGTGAAGTATAATGTCTGTTAATGTTAATTTAATACAGTTTGGTTACTTTTGTATAAGTGTAAGTTTGGTTCTGTTACAAGTGATAATTCAGTAAAGGTGTTTAAAAAATGTTCTATTTATGTCACAAGAAAAATGTAAATCCATAGATCTAGTGACTATGATACTTTTTGTTTTGGAGATGTGCACAACGTCCATCAGAGCTGGATCTGAGAATGCCTTGCATGCCAGGCATAGACTGTGTCTCAGTAATGTGTAGGAGACCGAGTATAGGGATAGAGCTTTAAGGTGATCCATATACAACAATGTGTTTATACCCTGGATTCTCCTGTTAAGGTCACTTATTAAATAATGCCATTGTATAATAGCCATAATCCACTCATATATATGGGTAATGCAGAATTTACCATTCACCCTCATCATCAAACCATGCTTTACTCATACACAGTCATAGATTATTGCTAAACTGTCCTTTGTCTGGCCCTTGGCCGTGAAACATCTACAGTCAGTTGAGACATGGAGGACTCCATACTGGGAACTGAGGGATTAGCAGAACTGAAAGGAGAAAAGCAGAAAGAAAGTCTGACAAGCATGTTTAAATATATAAATGGGAGGCCTAAAATCAGGAATAGTGCACCATCAGTGAGGAGGCACACTTCCCATTGGTGAACCGGTTATTAAAATATGAAAACTTTGAGATAATACTGAATACGTTTATGGAATTTTGTCAGATGAAAAGAAACAGTACAGGACACTTGCAAATTATTGGCACAAATTAGATGCTAACTGCAAGGGCATGATGCCACTGATTAAAATCAATGAACTGAGACACACTGAAAATGTTACTAGTATGTTGCACAAATGGTATACAGGAAGCTGTGACTTAGCATACGTGATATTGATTCTTCAGTAATCCAGTCAGCAGTGTGCTTAAAGAAATTAAGAAACTTGAACCCATTACAAGTGTTTAGACATTTTCTAGTAGTCATGGAATTTACCTTGTAAATGTGTATTTTACCTGCAAATGGTCTGTTATTGTAAAAACCATTAAATATATTAAATTCTATGGTAGTTAAGGAGTGGCTTAAAAAATCTTGCAGTAATAATATGCCAATTTATTTAGATCAGATCTCAATAATCCATTATAGCCTTATCACTTTCAAATTGTGTACACTAACATTACACTACTACTTAGAATTTTGTAGATTTTTTGTGATTAGACTAATCTTTTTTGTTACTTTTTGTCTAAAGGTACAAACCGTGCGGTCCTTAATTGAATTCATACATTACTAAGCAAAAACATTTCACTTCATTCCCTCACCTCAATAACTCTTTCCTGTGTAATACATCAGCACCCAAATTTGTATTCCTAAATGAAGACTGAAACGCTGATCATAACAATAATGGCTTGTAAGAAGGTGTACAACTACTGCAAGATCATTTGTGTAGTGTCCATCCTCTCTATAAGCCAGTTGTGTGAGCTATGGATTGTGTAGTGCCCAACCTCTCTAAAAGGCAGTTGTGCAAGCCATGGGTTGTGTAGTGCCCATATTCTCTATAAGCCAGTTGTGCAAGCCATGCATTGTGTAGTGCCCATCCTCTCTATAAGCCAGTTGTGTGAGCCATGGATTGTGTAGTGCCCATCCTCTTTATAAGTCAGTTGTCTGAGCTATGGATTGTATATTGCCTGTCCTCTCTACAAGTCGGGTGTGTGAGCCTTGGATTGTGTAGTGCCCATCTTCTGTATAAGCCAGTTGTGCAAGTCATGCATTGTGTAGTGCCCATCCTCACTATAAGCCAGTTGTGCAAGCCATGGATTTTGTAGTGCCCATCCTCTCTATAGGCCAGTTGTGTGAGCCATGGATTGTATATTGCCTGTCCTCTCTATAAGTCAGTTGTGCGAGTCTTGGATTGTGTAGTGCCCATCTTCTCTATAAGCCAGTTGTGCAAGCCATGGATTGTGCAGTGGCAATTGTCTCTAGACCAATTATGCGATATATGGATTATGCTGGCCCCATTCTTTCTCTCTCTCTAGGCCAGCTGCTGTGTGAGCCATGTTTGTGTTGGTCCCATTCTCTCTGGGCCCTTTGTATGAGCCAATGATTGCATAATGCCTCTCCAGTTTGGGCTAGCCATGCAAGCCATTACTTGTGTGGTATCCATCCTGTCTAGGCTAGTTGTGTGAGCCATGGATTATGTAATGCCAATTATGTCTCTAGTCCAGTTGTGCAAGCAACGGATTGTATAATGCCCGTTCTTTCTAGGCCATTTGTGACTGCTATGGATTATGTTGTAGCTCCAGATGCAGAAAAATGTCAAAGAGAACAGATTATGGTAGTTCACGCATACGTGCAAGAAAGTCTGGTTATGAAGATTTGGGACAGACAGGAAGAAGGCAAGAAAAAACAGGTGCACCCAACAAAGAGGTGGATGAATTGCATGAGAGAAGACCTACAACAGTCAGGCATGAGTAACAAAGAAGCTAGGAAAGTGGAACTGAATAGAAAGAGATGGCAACAGATGACATGACACCCCAACCCCTGTAGAAAATGGGGAAAAAGAGGGTTGATGATGATGATAATTCTCTCTCTCTCTCGAGGCAGTTTTGCAAGCCATGGATTGTGTTGGGTTGTTTCTCTCTAGGCCAGTTATGCAAGCCATGGATTGTGCAGTGCCAATTATCTGCAGGCCGGTTGTGTGAGCCATAGATTGCATACTGCACATTCTCTCTACGCCAGTTGTATGAGCAGTGGATTGTGTAATGCACATTCTCTCTAGGCCAGTTGTATGAGCAGTGGATTGTGTAATGCGCATTCTCTCTAGGCCAGTTGTATGAGCAGTGGATTGTGTAATGCGCATTCTCTCTAGGCCAGTTGTATGAGCAGTGGACTGTGTTTTTTGAGACATGGATTGCGTTGAGTCCATTCTCTCTCTCTAGGCCAGATACGTGAGCTATGGATTATATTTTGCCTATTCTGTTCTATCCCATGTTGTATCTCCAGTTGCAGAAAAGGTCAGAGATAACAAAGTACAGTGTTTGGGCACATGTGCAGAAATTCAGAAGACAATACAATGAAGATGTGATATAGGCAGGAAGAAGGCAAGAGGAAACAAGGGCATCCAGTAAACAGGTGGATGGATTGTGTGAGAGAAATCTGCGGCAGTCAGGCATGAGTGACAAGGTGGGAGAGTGGCACTGAATAGACAGAGATGGTGACAATTAAGACCACACACTGACCCCATGTAGAACGTAGGAACAGGAGGAGGAGGGGGTGACTATGGTGATTGTGTCTCTAGGACAGTTGTGTGAGCCATGCATTGTGTTGGTCCCATTATTGTTTGACTCATTGTGTAATTGTTTGGTGCCCATTTACTGTCCTTCTCAGCTGGTTGTATGAGCCGTGTTTCACATGGTGCCCTTTTTCTCTCTCTCTCTCTGTGCCTGTTATGTGAATCACTAGCCGTGTCACATCCATTCTCTGTTGGTCAGTTGTGTGAGCTATTAATTAAAGGGTCTCAATTTTCTCTCACACTCTGTCTGTGTTAGCCATGGATTGTGTGGAGCATATTTTCTGTCAGCCTGTTGTGTGAAACGCTGTCTGTTCTGCACATTCTCTTTTGGTTATTTGTTTGAGCTGCTGATTTTCAAGTGGATATATTTTCTCGCTCTCTCCTCAGATTGTGTGGTGTCCATTTTCTCTTTGGGCTACTTGTGTGAACCACTGTTTTTCTCTCTCTTTCATCTGGTTGTGCGAGCTGTGCATTGTGTGGTACTCATTCTGTCTTGGCTGGTTGTGTGAGCTGCTGAATTTGTGTAGCTCTTTCTTTCTCTCTCTCTCTCTCTCTCTCTCTCTCTCTCTCTCTCTCTCTCTCTCTCTCTCTCTCTCTCTCTCTCTCTCTCTCTCTCTCTCTCTCTCTCTCTGTCTCTCTCTCTCTCTCTCTCTCTCTCTCTCTCTCTCTCTCTCTCTCTCTCTCTCTCTCTCTCTCTCTCTCTCTCTCTGTCTCTCTCTCTCTCTCTCTCTCTCTCTCTCTCTCTCTCTCTCTCTCTCTCTCTCTTTCTCTCTCTCTCTCTCTCTCTCTGTCTCTCTCTCTCTCTCTCTCTCTCTCTCTCTCTCTCTCTCTCTCTCTGTCTCTCTCTCTCTCTCTCTGTCTCTCTCTCTCTCTCTCTCTCTGTCTCTCTCTTAACAAACATAGATTGTATGATGGCCATTCTCTTTTGGTAAGTTGTGTGATACACTGATTCGATTCTAGTTTTCTCTCTCTCTCTCTTTTGCTCTCAAACCAGTAGTGTGAACCACTGATCTTGATCTCAGCTGGTTATGTAATCCAGGAATTTTGTGGTACCCATATAATCCATGGATTATGTGGTACCAATTCCCTGTTGGCCAGTTGTACTGTGTTCTTAGAGTACTAAAAGAGCTAAGGTGGTAGACAGCGTAAGGGCAAATGGACTGAAAGCGCCAGAGTAACAAGGGTGGAACCAAAGACATGCATCTGGAGTGTTTCTCCCCTGGTCTCTGCTGAAAGTAGGGTCTGTCCTAGTTGGCATTTCCTGGTCAACAGATGTTAAATAAATAAGAGAGTTATGTTGGGCTTCAGCAGGAGCAGATCCATGAGTTCAGTAGAGTTTCTTTTAAAGATTGTTTTGAAGCTTTGAGTATTGAATATAGTTGTAATGATCAGAGGAAGTTTGTTCCAAGCTGAAGCAGTAGAGTAGCTGTATACAAGATGACCAGTTGTTATTTTGGGTTTATAGTTTTCCAAGAAAAACTGGTCAGATCACCGGAGAGAGTGATTGTGAATGTAGAAGGAGCTGAGGCATGAGATGGTGGGGAAGGATTCTGGTTTGTTGAGAATGATGTGGGTTAGGAGCAGCTGAGTTAGTAGGAGCTGGTGGAGGAATTCTAGCAAGCTTAGGGATTTGAGAGAAGTGCAGTAGTATAAATTGTAGAGCTGGTTTGCAGCAAACCTAGCAACATTGTTGTAAGTGAATTCAAGCTTACACTTTAGAGAGGATTGTAAGATAGTTAAGATTGGACAAGTATAAAGTAGACCATCAAGAAGGTAGGCGTGGGCAAGGAAGAATCTTGAGTCATTGGTGAGGAATTTGTTGTTTCTCTAAAGCCCAGTTTTTGGTGAGTCCTTTTTATGCAAATTTGGATGTGAAGATCAAATGTAAGTTGATCGTCAATGATAGCACCTAGGAGCTTAGTGTGTGTTTGTACATTAATTGCAGTGTCATCAAGAGATGTGAAATTAAGATTTATGATAGGAAAGAGATTTCTGGAGGAATAAGAGAAATTCCGGGTTTTTTTGGGTATTGCGTATGAGTTGATTGTCAGTTAACCAATTTTCAACGGAGTTGAAAGAGTTTTGGGTTAGTATGTGGAGTTGAGAGAGATTATCAAAAGTGGAAATGATAGTGGAATCCTCTGCATATTGTATGAGAGAGGAGAGAGAGCAGGAAGTGAGAAGACAGTTTGTAAAGATGTTAAATATCAGAGGTCCAAGAATGGAGCCTTGAGATACTCCCATATTGATAGGGAAGAAGAGTAAGACGGAAGGGAGCCACTTGACAAACGGTTGTCTACTGATAAGGTAGCTAGGGAACCATATACGAGTAGGGTTTGAGAGACTGACATCAGACAGTTTAGTGAGGAGCTTGGGGTGAGAGACAGTGTCAAGAAAAGACATGAAACTAGTTTATTCTTGTTGTCTCTGGCTTGAGAGATAATATGAGTAAAGGAGATTGTAGCAGTATTTGTGCTATGGTTAAGGTGGAAGCCGTGTTGGGTAGAAGAAAGTAGATTTTCCTAAAGAAGATATTCCAGCAGCTGCTTGTGCATACAATTTTGAATATTTTAGAGAGGGGGGACAGAATGGCTATGGGCCTGTAGTTGGAGAAGTTAGTGGAATGTCCTTCTTTGTGGATAGGTATAGTATAGGAGTCTATATTAGAACACCGAACTTTCAAAACTTCAAGTGTTCTACTTTCGACCTGTTTTCAGAGAATGCTGAACATATCCAAGAAATAGAAAACCAATTTTTTTCCTAGGGAAAGAATTTGGTTGTCCATTTCTGTTGCTTCGGTATTTTCAGTGCTGTGGTGGAAAGTTACAGGTCTGGTTCAGGTAAATGTGCGATTGTGTGGATGTGAGGGTTAGGGCAGGTTAGGTTATTTAGGTTTAGGGTGCAGGTGAGGTGACTGTGCGATAGTGACGGACCTTAGTGTTAGGGTTTGGGTTAAAGTAAGTGGGTTAGGTGTAAGAGTTTAGGTGTATGTGTTTGGATTGCTGTTTGTTTGGTGTGCTTGTGTTGTGTGCATGTGTTTTGGAACAACAAATTTTTTCCCTAGAAAAAAATTCGCTGTTCTGTATGTTCGATGTTTTAAATTTTCGTTGACTAAGGTTCAATATTAGAACACTCGAATTTTTGAAAGTTCGGTGTTCTAATATCGACCCTAGTATAGAATTGTTTCCAGATAGAGGGGACTGTAGATTCATGCATAGATTCATAAAGCATAAGACATAAAACGTAAAGTGTAAAGTATAAACCCCCCAAATATATAATTTAATACAATAATAATAAAATATGTATCTATAAAAGTTTTTAAGATTTAAAACACTTGATAAAGCTACTATGTTATTAATACCAGGTACTGAAGTGGCATTTAAATTCAATCTGCCACCAATATTCTCTATTTTCTAATAAATTTCTATAAGGACCACCCCTTAGACCATCTTTTACCTGTTCTAAAATTTCAGATCCAAATTTATAGCCATTATATTCCTGAATATGTCTGGACAAATCAATGGTACTCTTAACCTTCCCAATATCATTATAATGTTCATAGATACGCTGCCTTAATTTCCATTCTGTTTTACCATTATAGTAGGCTGTGCAATCCAAGCACTTAGCAGCATAAACTACCTCTCTTGTATTACAGTTAAAACGGCCTTTTATAGAAATATTTTTACTACCTAGTACAACATTATCACATTCCAAAATATATCTACACTGATTGCACATGCCACATTTTTTTTATATTTCCAGATTCCCATTTTTCTAACTTTAAGGAATTATACCAATCCTTCGAATTTCTATCCCTTTTATAAACATTATTCGGATGAGTACCCACCACATGGCTTATATCCTTATCCATGGAAATAATTTCCCAGTTTTTATACATAATATTAGATATATTGGCACAATCGTCCATAACAGCTGTAATAAAACTATTACATAAATAGATATCGTTTTCCATTGGCCCATTTGCACCATTATTATTGGAATTACCGTTCTGGTTTACCAACACAGGCGTTGCGTCACCTTTTACATTCGTGCACGTCTCATCACAGTGAATTCCTTGCTTTAATAACGGACTGTAAACACCTGATAATCTCTTTCTTATAACTTCCCCTGAAATAGCATCCACTAAAGTTTTATGATGATCTCTATTCAAAAACAAGTTCCTATAAACTTAATCTCTTCCAGAAATTCATTATCCAGAGTAATCATCCTAGCAGCCCTTACCATTTGGCCTTTAATGACTGCTTTTTTAATATAAATAGGATGAGTGCTAGAAAAATGAAGAAACGTATTTGAATAAGTTTTCGTCCTATAAATGGAAGGCTTTGCATAGCCCCCAATACATTCTTGGTTAAGCAAACATCCAAATATGCAATACTATTGTCCTTTACAGTATAAGAAAAGGATAACAATTCAGTTGAATCATTCAAAAAATCAAAAAAATCATATAACAATTGATGTGGTCCACACCAAGCTAGGAACAAATCATCCAAAAAGTGAGTATAAAGCTTTATAAATTCCATGTACTTTGAATTAAACAAGGATTTCATTTCCCAGCAAGCCATTACTGCATTGGCATATAATGGGCCCCCTAACTTGCTTAAAATAGTGGCCCTCATAAAAAATATAATTATTATCTAATACTAATTCCATCAGCTGGGATAATGTATTCATTTTATGCTTGTGAAAAATTCCATAAACCATTCTAAGCCTAAATCATGTAGGATACAAGTATGTAAATCCTTCACATCCACTGTAACTAATATCAAATCATTCAATGGACAAGCATTTAGTCGATTACACTTGGTCAAAAAATCCAATGAATCACTGCTTAAATATTCCAAAGTTGCTAGTCTATTTTTTAATTGCCTATCAATGTATTTTGCTATATAATATGTTTTTGATTGTCCCTCATCCACAATTAGACGTAAAGGTAGATTGTCAAGGTCCTTGTGTATTTTGGGGACACCAAATATAGTAGCAGCTTTGGGTGTATTAATATACATATATTCATACTCTTCTTCATTGATCTGTCCCTGAAATAACAAATCATTTAACCAATAATCAATTCTACTATAAGAAATATTCACATCATTAATAGATGCTTCCACATAATAATTAAGGTAAAGTTTCAGTTTATTTTTGAAAAGTGATAAAGAGGACAGTGATGCAAGTCCACTGGGAAGTAGGTTCCAGGATTTCCCAGCAGTATTAGAGAACTTTTTGTTACTAAATTGTGTCTTGGAGCTTATCTCCCCGGGTCTCTACCAATAACCAATAATCAATTCTACTATAAGAAATATTCACTTCATTAATAGATGCTTCCACATAACTTTCATCATGTAACAAACTTAGCATTTTTTGATGATAATCAATACAGTCCATAACTATAAGGTTGCCACCCTTATCAGGTTGCATTAGTCTAATGTCACCTTTTTCTTTTAAGTTTTGCATTAATCTCTTCTGGGCAAAAGTGAGATTGACATTTTTATTATTGTCACCTTGACCTTTTAATAAGTGTCTTATATCCATTTCACAGACATGGTCAAATATTTTTAATGTAGGGTGTAATTCAGGGTTAAATACACTTGGTATATGTAAGGGATTCTTAATTATTTTATCTGCCCCATCAAACACTATAGCTAAATTAAGTTTCCTTATAGATAGCTTCAGTTCAGTGATAGCTTCAGTAGCATTAGCTCTTCTCGATGGGACAAATGTTAAACCCCTACTAAACAAATCAGCGTGTACTGTTGAAAACGGAACACTACTGTAATTAAATATGTTAAAGTCACCAGTACTGTTAACAATACACTGATAGGGTAGACACAAAATTTCTTCGCCTACTGATTCTGGCATTGCTGCTTTCTCGAAGCAGAGCCCTTGTTGTAGTTGTAGTTCATATTGTAATTCATTTGTGATGTAGAGTTCCCCATTTCTGTTCCATATCCTCTCTGAACATTGTAGATTGCCAGACTGTAAAGGGTACTCGTGGAAGCCTTGATTCATCCCTGCACCTTCTTCATGCTGATTAAATTCCCTACTAGATCCTGGATCACCATTTTGCAAGCGTTGTTGAGCTTCTGGTGGTTTTGAATACGCCTTGCCGTTTGAGTAGTCCAAACAGTCCCTGTCTAACTTCCGGTTCTTACGTTCAGTAATAGCTTTGCTGACATCATCCACTTCTGCAAAAATATTGAGATACTGTGTCCTTACAGAATTAAAGCATACATCTTTTTTTAATATTCTCCTCCATGGACCTAATCTGTTGGTTTAAGCTGTCCATTTGTAGGGAATAATTAAGACATCAAGCAGTTTGCAGCCCTGTTTATCGAAGAGCTGCAACAGTTCACAATGTAATGGGCTGTTCTTAGAAACTTCCAATATCTTAGACCTTTAGGTATCTGCTTTCTTTTAACACATTTGTTAAAGTGTGCATTCTCATGCACCATTCTACGATATTTCAACACTGTGGCATGAAATGAGTCAAGAGCATTATGCAGAGACGAAGTCAGTGATTTACCCGGCTGATTTAACCACTGTTCTAAGTCCACACTTAGATCTCTATTCCAGTCAGGATCTCCTAGACCATATGTTGGTTTAGATGTCCTTGACCTGGGGGGATACAATCAAAGAATACTTCACTTTGAGAATGTCCATGGTTGGCATTGGTAAAACAGAATTGAAATTAATGCAGCGTTATCTATGAACATTATTATGATATTGGTAAGGTTAAGTGTACCAAAGCTTTGTCTAGACATATTCAGGAATATAATGGCCATAAATTTGGATTTTTAATTTTACAACAGGTAAAAGATGGTCCAAGGGGTGGTCCTTGTAAAATATTATTAGAAAATAGAGAATATTGGTGGCAGATTTATTTAAATGTCACTTCAGTACCTGGTATTAATGATGTAGTAGCTTTATCAAGTGTTTTAAATCTTAAAACACTTGCCCACAAGATCCTTTACCAACCTACCAATACTCCTATACTTTCTACCCTCATTACCCCCATAACAATCTTAATACCTTACATTCATCAAATAAACTTCTTGTCAATATATGTAAATCCAACAACATGGCCGGTGACTCTCTATTCTCTAATACTGCTGGAAAATCCTGGAACCTACTTCCCAGTGGACTTGCATCACGGTCCTCTTTATCACTTTTCAAAAATAAACTGAAGCTTTACCTTAGAACACACTGGTTATGTTCTAAACCTGATTTACTTTCTCTTATTTACTGGGTTCTGTTTACCTGCTATTCTCTCAGTACTAACTCCAATCTTCCTTGATAATACAGACAACTTTAGACTTGCTGTGTTTGACTGACCTTGTCCTGTTGATATTTTCATACTTTTAGATTTTTATTTAGTTTCTTTATTTCCCTGACCTTGTCTTGTTGAGATTTTCTTTATATATGTGATAAGTTTGTTAGATAGTTATGTAATGAGCTGTCATCCTTTGTTAATTTATTGTACTAGCATTTTTTGTTACTAAATTGTGTCTTGGAGCTTTTCTCCCCGGGTCTCTACTGAAAATGGACATATATCCAGTTAGACTAGCCTGGTCAACAAATGTAAAATAAAAAAATAAATAAATAAAAGTTTTACAGATAAATATTTTATTATTAATGTATTCAATTATATATTTGGGGGGGTTATACTTTATACTTTGTTTTATGTCTTATGCTTTATGTTTTATGTTTATGGTTATGTTTTATGTCTTTTTGCCTTTAAGGCAGTAATTAGATTATTGATTAATTGCTATTATAGGTGTATTTAATAAGTGCTTTAACTGTGACTTTTTTGTCTGAAGTAGGTTGGACGTTCTAACTGGAAGTGCTTACCAAACCAATAAAGTCTTTTTTGGAGTATTGTCCTAGTACTTTCTGGCATTTTTTTGGATTGTTGTCCTTTTTTTGGTGTAATACCATTAATAATTATTGACAATATTTCCCCTTTATACTATATATGTATGGATTTGCTTTATAATCTCAAAATACTGAAATATCGAATTTCAGTATTTTGAGACTATAAAGCCGAAACACCAAAAAAAACGAAACCCAAACCATGATCGTTAAAGCACGCACACAAACACAACTACACCTACCTCCCCACAACACACACACACACACACACTTACTATAAGCAGGGGGCAAGCCCCCCGACCCCCCCATGTGTGCGGGCTGCACCCCTACACCTCCCTACTTCTATATACTAACTCCAAGGATGCACTAAAGACCAACAGACACAGACCCACCAACATACATTCACACCCCCTTCGCACAAACACACATTACGCAGATACAAACACCACCACTCTCAACACTGACACACTCACACTCTCACCTATGTATGCTAACTCACACCAAATACTATCTTACGCACTTGCAACCACACAAATCCACCCCAAAACCCTTAAAAGCACCACACTTACATAACACGTCGTCGGTACCACGAGTTCGACATTTCCAGCTTTGATATTCTGCAATTTCGTAGATCTGCAGATTCAACACTTTGGTCTCAAAATACTGAAATTTGACATTTCAGTATTTTGAGATTCCAAAGTGTTTATATATATATATATATATATATATATATATATATATCCTAAGAACAGAGAAAGCTCAGATGCGTGAAATTCAAAACCTCGAATACTGGCGGTTGTGAATTTCACACTTCTGAGGTTCTGCTGTGGTTATGGATTCAGGTAAGTGTTTGTGTGTGTGTAGGGTTTTGGGTAGGGGCTTTGGTGTGTGTCAGTGTGTTTTGTTGCTGTGATGTGTGTGTGCGAGGAGAATGTAGCTTGTGTGGTGGTATTTTGTTTGTGTGTACTGCAACCTCAGAGTGAGAATATTTAAGTAGGGGGGTGTGTGGGGGGTGCAGGGGGCTTACCCCCCATTTTTTATGTAGTAGAGAGCTTGTGTTTGTGTGTGGGGAGGATGGTGTGTGTATGCAGTAGAACCATTTAATTCAAAATCTCTGGTGTGCGAGATTTTGAATTCCGCGGTTCTGAGTTTTTGTGGTTTCAAAAATTTGACTTTATAGCTTCAAAATACTGAATTTCGATATTTCAGTATTTCGAGGATATACAGTGAAGCCATACATACATATATATATATATATATATATATATATATATATATATGTATATACTGTCATCCATAATATTTTCTAGTTTAGTTTTGCATTATTTTCATGAGGATGTTATAAATCATTATTATTATTCAGTACTAGAGGTCTCCAGTTCTTTGATTGCCTTCTGTCTTTCTTCCTCCATATGAATTAAAGTATTCCACTACATAATTCCTTATACACAAAATGATTCATTTAACCATTCATTCAAAAGCTTTAAAAAATATTATTTTTACCAATCCCCTAAATTTGAATACATTTTATACCCTACTCTATTTGGTCCTGCAGCTGAATCAGTATTTATTTGTCCTAATACTTTACCTCATCTAAAGAAATTGAATTTTCCAACTCTTTATATTCTTTTTCTGATTCTTTTTCTGTTAACATTTTTTACATTCCGTGTTTTTTCACTAACATTTTCCTTTAAACAGTTTTTGTACACATTGTGCTGCATTATACACAATCTTTTCCAGAGTTCTTTCTGTTTCACCTTTTCATTTTTTATTTCTCTTGTTGCACAACCATCTCCCTTTACTAATCTACTTAAGTAAAGTGATATTACTTCTCTTTTTCCTTGTAAAAATATATTTGCTTTTATAACAATTCTTGTATTTTTCCTTATTTTCTTTCATATAATTATTTTCTTTGTCAAAGTACTTTCTATCACTATGTGCTTCTTCTTTCAGCTTTTCTTGGTTAGGGGTCGCCACAACGGATCACCTGTCCGCTCATGATTGGCAGTGGAGTTTTACAGTGTCGAGTTGCCAGCTCAGCACCCAACCTTCCACAGAAGGCACACACATGCACAGGGAGAATTTAGAGTGTCCCATCCACCTGCAGCATGTCGTTGGGATGTAGGAGGAAACCAGAGCACCCGGAGGAAACCCACATGAACACAGGGAGGACATGCAGACTCCACACAGAAGGCACCCCAGCCGAGGATCGAACCGTAAAACCTTTTGCTGTGAGGTGGCACACTAACTACTGCACCACCGTGGCCGTCCTCTATCACTATGTGTTAAATCTTCCAATGTATCCTTATATGTTCATTTATATTTTTCTTTCTGTACTTTTCCTAAGTCATATTGTCACTATAAAAATTTTTACCTTAAATGTCATCCAGCATTCAGACCAGTTTTTATAAAATGTTAACCACAAAAGCTGATAAAGGCTAAGTTGAAAAACAGAAATATGACTAAATAACCACACAGTTCGGTAGTACTGTAGTCCAATAAAGGATACCCCAGTAACAGTTCACCACAAAATCTTGCAAAAATAATAAATCCAAGTGTTTTAATAAAAATTAAATGCTTTTGTTTCAACACATGAAACTTCATCAGAATAATGAACAAACATTAATCAACCATTTAAATAGTCACTCCTAACATACCACTGGTTGATTTTGTTTAAAGTCACAGTTCTCCATTAAATACATATTTCATTGCCACCTGACATATAAAATCCCACCCATATTGCATTTAAAAATACAATAAGTACCAAATTTAAAACTAAATACATATAATAAACCTGAAACTATATACTAAGAAACTGAACCCAGGGCTCAAACAAGCATCCAACTGTAATTGCCATATTAGCTCCCTAAATTCAAGAATATTTTCCCAATCTCCCCCTGGTCAAAGGGTTTAACTTGCTCAATCACTTAACCTTTAACCTTCAAACATTCATGTAAAAAAACAATTGTTCAGCTACAATGAACAATGTTTATGAAGTAGTTATTTCTTTGAGATGATAAACATCCCTTGCACATATGAAGACCCACTTCAGTCACACATAGAAATATGTTTTCTTTTATAGTCAATGCTATTAATGTAGAGAATATGAGGACTGTTATGCATATTGATGGAGATTTAATAAACCCAAAGGGGTAGAATATATTGTGGTATGTGGAAGCTGTGAGCCGTTATATGTGGGAAAGGCAAAACACAGTCTTCGGGAAAGAATATAGGATCTTGTTTTCATGATTAGAAAGGGTAATTACAAAGTGCTTTGAGTAAACATGCAGTGAATTGCCATGTTTTTCCTGGGTTCCTGTTTTCTACCTTGAACATGGTAGTTATAGGGTTTAATGTGGCAGAGAGGGAAAACTAGTTAGAGTTACTTAAGTTACGATGCCAGCTAAATTCAATGGTTATCCTGTCTTGAGTTTAAATGACAAATTGAGCATGAACAGTGTATTAAAAATAAGAGTTCAACAGATTTGGCAATGTGAATTTTAATGGCAATGTTTTCAACTGCTCAAATATTTGATGTTTTTTGATGCTGGTAAATGTCCAGTGTATTGTTTAATAAATATTTGTATGTATCATTGATCGTGTGACCGATTTTCACAGTATTTAAATATGCTGGACATGGGTGTTCACAGATTCTAATGAAGTATTGTTCTTAAGACAAACGCACTAAATCTGTGGTTTGAAACAGTTTTTTTTTATATATTTACTTATCTTTTGTTGAGCAGGTTAGTAGCCTCTTTTCAAGGGAGACCAGAAAAAAGCTCTGTCCTTAATCCCCTCTACTTTAACATTCCCATCAAACCCTCCACATATCCATATAATAGGTCTCCCTAATGCAGTACTTCAAATGCCACACCTGCAAAAAATACTCAGGAAGCTTTAACAGCCACTGAGACATGGCTATGCAACTCACAGCTCATGTTCAACCCTAAAAAAATAAAGTAGTATTGTTCCCCACATCCCTCTCTCATGATCAAACAAAATTTAAAGTCTTCTCTCTCAATGCAACCACTGAAGTCACTTCTCATAGCAAATTATTAGTGGTGATAGTGGATGATAACCTTAAGTTCTACTTACATATTTAAAATTGCATGAAAAACCTCATTAAAAACTAGGGATGCTTTACATAGCCAGAACCTTGCTCACCAAGAAAACTAAAAGTACACCACTTATTGCCTCCTCACACTTCTTTAGGCCACTCCCATCCATGCTAACCTTTAGGTATCACAAAAATTAAAACTTGAACAACGCTGTAGCAAAGTTGCTAAATTTGCAGCAAATACCCCCTTTCAGAACTCAAGACTGTATAGCACTAAAAAGCCTAAATTGGTTACAACTAATCCACCATCTAACACACATACTGCTTGTCACCACCTACAGAATTATCCAGCTTCCATCTGCTTGTCCAGCACTAAGTAACATTCTACACAATTATGTAACTATTCAGTCATTATGATCCTGTGAATAAAACCTCCTGTCTGTCAACAAACCTATTAAATCTGCTGGGCATTGTCTATACTCGTATCATATTGCTAAAGCCTAGAAACCCTTCTCTCTGTCTGTCAGGTAAATACCCTCCCTCTCAACCTTCAAAACCATTTTGAAAGACTTCATATTCAAAAGCTGGCTCTGTTCTTGTTCATCACCAGTATAAACTGAGTGGGCACTAGCATCTTCACCTCTGCACTCTCCCTTCTTCATTCACTTCCTTACTTCGATCACTTTCTCTCGCCTGACTTTTTATCTAAATATACTATAAGACTGCTTTTCTCTCACTTCAAATTACAATCATGCTTTGTATTATACTAACTTAACTTTAATTTCTATATAAACTGGTTAAAATTTCTCCAAATAATAAATCATTGTCATATCGTATCTGTTCTTAACCAAAGTTTTAATGTTATGTCTAATTTGGTATAATAAAACTGTAGATTTTTTTATATTATTTTGAAGACTGTAAAATCATTGTTCTTAAAAGTGTTTATAGTACTTTGAAGCTTTCTCTCTGGGCCTTCGATGAAAATGAGCTCCTACCCAGTTGGACTTTCCTGGCAAACAAATGTCAATAAATAAAATAAATATCATTTATCCAGGACAATGCTAAATAAAATGTGAGACTACCTGCATTTTATAATCAGAATCAGTGTTTACATATGCTTCCCAAAAGGAGAACAGAAAATGAGGAATCCTAAGATTTTCCTCAGACTGCCTCTGGCTGTATAAAACACTGTAGAGACTTACACACATGTTTTGCGTCATATGCATTAACTACTAGATGGCAGTCTTGTTTTAAATGGTAAAAAATATGTATGTATTTGGTAAACCTGATAACACAATATATACTTTTATGAACTGAATTTTAGGCATTACGTGAAACTGATATTTATTTTTGCCCCAAGAAAACAAAGCAGTTCATTCGCAGAGTACTTCCTTGCATCAGGCGTACTAAATGAAAGCATGATGTCAGTGTGTGAAACTCATGGAAGATATGATTGGGACCTTAGCTTCTATAGCAGTTCATCTGCATTTAGTTTATGGCTAAAAGCCTTAGGCTGCAACAAATTATGCGACAGTAGAATAAAGTAGCTCTTCATGCCGTCTAGAGCTTTAGATATTATAGGCATGTAAAGCGCAAGAGAGAAAGTTCTGAAGGCTGACTCTATTTCCAACTGAAGGAAATGGCTGTTATTTTATCCTTAGTCAAAAGGTTGCAGTACTTAACTTTAATGTCCTTATCATTTCCTCTAAATGTCACCATCTTCCTTCTTTTCACAATAAAATAATTGAAAAATCTGAGGTTGGTCAGAAATTCTCAATACATTTCACATGGTAATTAATTGTCTTTTAAGCAAAAGGAATTCCCACTTCATAATTTACTTGGCTGTCTTTTGTAAAGATTAAAAATTGCACTTCTTGTCTACTAGAGTAAAAAATGAATTGTGCCTGCAAGTAGCATTTTTAATCAGTGTTGTTGTTAAAATTGTTAATTCCACTTAACTGTCTTAGTCTAGAGACATTGTAGCTTTCATATTTGAACCAAGTGAGTTTCTTCTAATGATTCCTTAATCACACTGCATGTTGGTTTGTGTCCAACATTTTCCAGTGTAGACATCGCTCATTAAATTAGCAAGATTATGGGCTTTAATATTACTCTTCATGCATTTATTACTGATGTAATGGATGTTCTTTAATGTATGCTAGCCTGTTGTTTTAACAAGTATCTTTGTATGAACCTGTTCCTCCTGCTTTGGAAAAAGGACAAATAATGCAAATTTTAGTGGGCATTAGTAACAATAACCATTGTAATTAATTGCAATTAGTTTTTTAATTGCATTTAAGTATACATTTGTAAGGCTATTATCTAACTTTATTATTAACATATTAATGGAGTAGATTTTCTTGAAATTTATCAGTAGATAGATTGTCAAGATTTTACTTTGCCAATTTAGTTAGTTTGTGTAATGATTTATGTATGGCTGCCCATGTTTAATTGTTTTTACCTTGCTAAGGTTTTGGACTCTATCCTACATTTTCATTCACTGGTGCTTAATAGATAGTTATACTATAACGTGAATTCTTCCCTTATTATCTGAATTAAAATTGTCTTTCATCTTATGTAATTAGAGTCAGATTTGGGGGGAATACATTTGACTTAGAACTAGTAGGAGTCCTAAGACTGTTTAATGCACTTTTTACACATTTTTTGTGTGCATTCAGATGCCTTTAAAAAATGAAGATGATTGAAAATTGGTTGATGTATCTAATGCTGATGAACCGTAGTTTCAAAATGTTTGAAGCTTACAATTCCTCTGATAACCATAATTTAGTTTTCATAAAATTGCAGTTATTTTTAACAGCAAAGGTAATATTTCACTCCAGGTTTGCACATGATCAGACTTTAAAATTAACAGTAATAATGACTGAGAAAACGTTCTGATCTACATTTTCATCTCATTTTGCAAAGAGAGATTATGGTGTTATTGTTTGCTTTTTAAAGGAATTTCATCTCTTTAATATTTGTACATTTCTATGATATAACATATTCTTGAGAATAACACATTTTTGTTTTTATGTGCAATATGAACATCAAACATTTGGAAAGCATTTAGAGGTATTTTACATGACATATTGATGGCAGTAGTTTAGATTATTGTCAGAGGCTTTGTGAATTCCTAATGAGGTTAGAGGGAGCTTTTCATCTTGTGTAGTATGGGAATATACTTCACCAAGAGAAAAACAGGAGATATGGGCTTTTATTGCTCCCACTTATTATGATCTTACATGTGGTCTTTCTTTTCCAATTAGATCTACTAAATTATTGAAAGGGTTCCTGATTATATTACAGCTTCTATTGACTTGAATTATTTTGATAACCTTTTTTAGGTTGTCATAATTTGTAGTTACTGATCGATAGAAGAATCAGCTGTTTGACTTGTTCTTAAAAAATTCACAAATAAGTAGTGTACAAAAATAAATGATGTCGTTTGCATTTCTTGGTTTCATTGAGTAATCAAAATGGATGAGGACCACATGTTCAAGTATCATGTTTTGGCCAAGTACTCAAAAAGATAACTCATTGAAAGGGGTGACTATAGAAAAGTAGCTACCTTTTTATTTCCTAAAGTGCACAAACTTTAAGTTGGTTATTTTAATTGCATGAATAGTGAGATTGTTTTATTAAATTTGAAACGTCCACTGCAATTGCCTTTTTCATTAAAACTGCAGTCGTTGTCTTCACTTTTGCATAACATCTCTAAATCCGTTAATAGACAAGACTGGAACTGGCATGACTTGTCGAGGACAATCTATGTGAATACTCTATTAGTCAGGTCATCAGTTTTATCAAACTGCTCCTGGTATTTTCCTTAAGGCACAGGGACGTTGAAGTTAGCTGTAGTTGATGGCAGTAACCACAGTATCCCTCTGCATGATGGGTGTGTGGGTTGTTGGACCCCAACACAGAAAAAACTTAGATTTTCATGCAGTATTATTTATTCAGACAATGTGGCACACAGATATCAGTCCTCCTGAAATAGGCATATATCTAATTAGTTTCATGCAAGACATTTTCTTGCTGATTAATTCAAAGCATGACACAAAGGCAGCAAAGTACTAAACCTTTCCACCTGGTGCAGTTACCCTTATGTTTTCAGTTACAGTTGTTGCGTTAATTTGTTTCCTCTTTGGTTAAATAAACCCTTCCCTGGTAGATAGCAGTCATATCAATGTTGCACTCCCTTTTGGTCATAAGCCTGGTAAATCGACTGGTCCCCATTATTTTTCAACTGAGTCAAATACAAAATGATTCAAGAAGGATATGTGTTCTAAACAGAAAACTTCAGCCATTTACAAAATGCCTGGGACATTACAACTGTCACAGGGAGGTAAATCTTGGTGTTGAATTTCAACCATATTATCTTTTTGCAGTTGACTCCATTAGTTGTTTTACTACTGCATACCCGTATGGTGTATTGCACGTGTTTATGTCATACATTTCAGCCCTGAGTTTGAACATGTTACCAGAGACTAGATATAACAGTACAGTGTATAATAACCAGCTGGCCACTTCCCTTTCTGCAGTACATGCACTTTTTCCTAATACTCTGTCTCTTATAAACTAAGCAATATTTTCTCCAAGTATCAGCCACACATTTAGCTTACATGCTAAGTACCTTATTAGCATTTTAAATGGACTATCAGTAATATTTACAACTAAGAAAAAATGAACTAAAAAACAGTAAATAAAAGGAGGACTCTCATCATCAGTAACTTTTATAGGCCCTTCTGTAGGACACACAAACTACTTCAATACCACAACTATAGATATATAAAGCATGTTTGAAGGACATGTCAGTCACACAATCATTGACTAACAGACACAGTTATTTATCTTGTTTATGTATTCATTTATTCATCCATTGATTCATTCATTATTTGGTAACCAGGTAAGTTGACTGGTCTACCAACCCTTTTCAGTCATGTCTCAGAGAACATCAACATTAAACAGGAGTATTACAGAATTACTGTTTAGAATACCAAAATAAATTATCAATAAATCAAAACATTACATTATAGTTTGAAAAAGTAATTACATGTGAATTCTACAAATTAATGTATAGTAATTAAACTGAGCAATGTCAATGTATGATATTTACAGAGTGCGCAGGTTAACAGTGGCTGAGTATATCATCTCACTTTTGGTATATAGTGCCCAGTTCAGTGACCAGCTCAGTGAATTCTATCTAATGACTCTTAAACATGTGTGCAAGGCTGCTCTGCTAAGATGATTTTGCAACTGCTTTTAAAAGTCTTGCAATAAAGTGAGGTGTGAGGTTTCAGTATGTAAATGGTTCCAGGTAGCTCAGCTTGAACTTCACACAACTTTTTCACCTGATATGATCCTGAACCCAGGGCAGATGAGTGTAACATTGTTCTCCCGATAATTTGGAACGTAGGCAGGTAAGTATAATATTGCTTTGAGTAATTTTGAATCCAGGATGAATACGTGAAATGTTGTTGTCTTGAGTAATTTTGAACCTACAGTGGATAAGTGAAATGTTGTTGAGTAATTTTGAACCTAGGGTGGATAAATGAAATGTTGTTTTGAGTAATGTTGAACCTAGGGTGGATAAATGGTGGATAAATGGAATGTTGTTTTGAGTAATGTTGAACCTAGGGTAAATAAATGAAATGTTGTTTTCAGTAATGTTGAAGCTAGGGTGGATAAATGAAATGTTGTTTTGAGTAATGTTGAACCTAGGACGGATAAGTGTAATGTCATCTTGAATAATTCTGAACTTAGGGTAAGTGTAATGCTGTTTTAAGTACTTTTGGGTCTAGGACAGATAAGTGTAATATTGTTGTCCTGAGTAATTTTGAACCCAGAGCAAGTAGGTGTAATGTTGTTGTCTTAAGTAATTTTGGACCTAGGGCAGATAATTGTAATGTTGTTGTCTTGAGTAATTCTGAATGTAGATTGGATGAGTGCAATGTTATCTTGAGTACTCGTAAGATTGTAAGACTGCTCTCTTATAGGTAACTTTCTCCTGAGAAGGGAACAGTCTGCTAAGGTCATAATTTTAAATAAGAATGACTAAAAGAGGCTCTGTTACTATGAGCCATTTCATATTTTGAATAGAGTCATAGTCATGAGCATTAGTATCACCAAGAAGTGTCAATGTGAAGATCTTATTTCAGCCATCTACAGACTAATGAACATTGGTTCATCAATGTACGCAATATTCCAGTTTAGGTTGGAGTATATTTTGGCTATTGCTTTTCTGGCTATTGGTGATAGGAAAGGGACAATTCTGTCGCATAACTTAAGTTGCACTAGTACTCTGCTTACTATCCTATCAGTGTGGATTGCAAAATTATGAGAGCAGTCTAGGCCAAGTCCAAGGTATTTGCATTTCAAAAGTATTGACAAAGTGGTCATGAATGGAGAGACTTGCAGAGAACTGGAGAGAGGTAAATGTTCTAGAGAGAGGCAAAAATCATTAAGTTGTTTTTGGGGTTGATGAACTTGTTAGTGGATGACCATTGGCAAAGTTCAGATAAGGACTTATGTAACTTGAATTGTAGAAATGAGTACTTTTTTCTTTATTGCAGGAGTAGCACATCAGCCTTGTATAGCATAATATTGTTAATTGAAAGGTTTTCAATAATATCATTGATAGAGTGAAGGGAGTAGAGGTTAGAGATTAGAACATGAAGGAACACCTAGTACTGATCTTTCCTGTCTGAAATAGGCTTGGAAGCTCCTGGAGGAGAGATACTTTTTGAAATTTGTTAACAATGTTGTCACCAAAGGTGAGTCATAGTCGTTTATTAAGAACTAATTTATGACAGACTGTCTCAAAAAGCTGAGTCACCTCAACAAACCAAAGCAGCTGCTATAAACAGTAAATGGTGGCTGTGACATTGACCGAAGCTTTATCTTTTCTAAAGACATTTTGTAAACTATGTTAGCAATGAGCTAGCAGGCCATAACTTTTACTGTGTTTGAATTGTTGTGCAGTAGCTTTTTAAAGATTTTAGTGACAGAGCACAAACAGGAGATTGGTCTGAAGCCCATGAAGTGTTTTGGTGCTGAAATTATAATATGAGGGATAAATGATGAGTATTTAAAGGCTAAAGGGACTGATTCTGTAGTAAGTGGCAAATTAAAGCTGTATTGTTAATGGTTTTGCAGTTTTGTCTGCTGCATTTTTGCAGAATCTGTGGTGTAAAGTGATAGGTTTGGCCAAGGGGAGGTTAAGGTGTTGTTTTTTAGTATGTTTTTGCTAACATTTTGAGAGATTTCAGAAAAGTGAATTTTGCTGCATATTCTGCAAGGGTAATGACCTGAGGTGAGAGCATGGCATTTGTTATTATTGAAATAATGCCCAGTGGAGGTGCGCTTAGTAAAAGATTTAAAACCAACATATATTTTGTATTTAATGTTTTGTTATCATGTATGTAGATAGTGGAGCTTTTCTCCTCGGGCCTCCACTGAAAATGGACTTGTATCCAGTTGGACTAGCCCGGTTAACAAATGTAAAATAAAAAATTTAGTAATGTGCAGGTGCACTTAGTAAAAGATTTAGTAGTACATTGGATATATGAAGTTAGGAAGGATTTAAAGTTGTTTGCAAAGTTGAAATTCAGATTAGTGTCAGTGTTTGCAGTTGGAAACATGTCAATGATGCTTCTAAGAACTTGTTTAATTTTCTTCCAGAACAGTTTAGGATTACCAGAGGTAAGTACCTCCTTCTGCCTAAGATATACTGACTTGGCAGAATTAGTTGTGAGTCAAGACTGTTTCTATGTGTTAAGTATACTTAGTGTGCAGTTTGGTATCAGAAGGCTTTTGTTTCGAAGCAAGCCAGGTGCGCTCTCTCTCTCTCTCTCTCTCTCTCTCTCTCTTTCATCTTAAGCCAAGCTATATCTTTAATGAAAATAAATTAAATTATTCATGCTTCAGCTAATAACAGCAATCATTGCTTCTAGTTAGACACCCCTTGCCACAAAAAGATTGTGTTGGATTTACTTGATGACAGAGATAATAAGTCTGCCCTGTCTGCCCTTTTCAGCATCTCTATCCTCCCCTTTGCACTTTATTTACCTGCCACCATCTCAAATGCCTCATTTGGATTCCACTTTCCAGAAGTCCACTCAACGGGTTCACAATCCTGTCCTTGAAATGGAATTTTCAGAAAAGACAGGGAGTATTTAGTTCCTACAATATATGTCCTGTAGTCCCTTCCTCCTTCTCTTGTCTTCTTATTCAGAATGACCTCCTGACATCTCCATGATGTGATATTTTCTGCCAGTATTATATCCCGCTTCCCTCTCTTTTGGTTTCAAGAAAGAAGAATTCCAGCTGTTCTAGCTTGTGCTCATATTCCTGACAAACGCCAGATATTTCTGCTACTTACCTCTGGATTTATTCCAGCCTGATTTCTCTGTCATTATAGGACCCCCCAGGAATTGTTACAATACTGAAAGAGCACAGCAGAAACATTAGTTGTTTTGTTTTTAGAACCTATTCCACTGAGGATACATCCCAGCATTCCCTTTGCTTCGGCTACTTCATGTCAGTCTACTCATGGTGGATTGATTTACGTAGGATCAACTTTCCTGAATTTTATTTCCTCCTCTGGAGCCATCAATTCTCCTCCTCCCAGCAGATACTTAACAGCAGGATGATAGTGGCCCAAGGGCAGGACTTTGTATTTGTTTCCTATTTAACCTCAAAGACCCTTTTTTATCCATTTGTTCAGCCTGTCCTGGCCATTCTTTAGACATTTCCCTCATCCTTCACTTTTGCACATGTCTTTGTGCCACCTGAAAGGATGTTGATTCTATTCTCTGTCATCTCAGATTTGTCAGAGACAAACACACTGAAGGGTAATGAAGGAAAGAAACCCCATGGCACAGCACTTTCCACTTGGCTGATTAGTGACACTATCCCTTTCACCACTCCCCTCTGTATCCCATCACTCAGTTATACACCTGTTCAATCTATCAGGCCTAATCTTATTGTCTGTTTCCTATAAGCCTTATATGTGGCACTGAAGCCATTATAGACCACCTTTGTTGGAACTCCCCTGACAATTTCTTCCAGAACCAAGTGATAAAACTATCAGATCTGACTGCAATGTCTTTCTAGTATGTGGAATCATTTTGGGAGCCTTTGGCAACCAGTGTTAGGCTGTCAGACCAATAGTTCCCCATATTTTTCTGTTCTCCTTATTCAAGAGAAATGGCAGTTGCTATCCTTCTGTCGTGTATGCACTGGCCAGTGACCTATTTAAGATCTCCATCATGGGATCGGCAAGCATAATGGCCAGTGATCTATATAAGATTTCCATTAAAGGATTCACCTTCACACTGGCCAGATTCCTGAGGATTGTGGGAGGCAGTCCACCTGGTCTTTATGTTTTATCCTGCCTAAGATCAGCCCTCTGTTTGCCAGTATCTGTCCATTGGTCTCCTCATTCTGCCACCTCTTCCTGCACCTATTCTTTTCTCCAGTGGGCTTTGATTGTCATCATATCTTAGTCTATCCCACTCTGTACTTCCCTCAGTCCTATTTTCTCTACCTACAAATCCTTTACTTCCTGTCCTTCACCCCCTTTTGTTAACCCAATTTCAGTTTTACCTTTTCTGCTCTTACCATCTGTCTTGCCTTTTTGGTGCCTTACACTGCCCCTCCCCCACTGATCTGTCTCTTCACTCGCACTAATTCTAAGCACCACCTGCCCCTCCCCCACTGATCTGCCTCTTCACTCGCACTAATTCTAAGCCCCACCTTTTGCTCTAATTACTAGTTTGACATTCCTATTTAGCTCTGCTGGCTGCCTTTTCTCTCTCTCTCTCTCTCTCTCTCTCTCTCTCTCTCTCTCTCTCTTTGACTTCTCTGGCTTTGGGACCTAGTCTTAAAAAACCCTTTACATTTATCTGCCTGTAATTACAGGATCCAGTACAGCTCCCTTGTCTCTGGTTTGTTGGAAATATCACATAGTCTCAGGCCTTCAGGTGTAATTTCTACCACCATAAATTTAAAATTGTGTTTGCTACTGGTATCTAAAATCTGTTTAGCTAAAGGGTTCTTCTCATCTAACTGTCTACATCTAACATGCTCTCTCACCCTCTCCATCAATGTTCTACTTTGCCAGTATAAAAACTTTACCAAACTTGACATTGAGCTAAATAAACAATTTTTTTGTCTGACACTTAGCTGAAACATTAAATTCATAGACTTTACCTGTAATAGGATGCCTAAAGCTACTGTTCTTATTAATAAAGCTGCAGAAAGTACAACTTCCGCACACAAAGGTTACCCTTAGTGGAGTTGAACTGAAAATTCTTAGTTGGCCCATAACATAGCAGGTGCTTGAGGGATTTCTTATTCTTAATAGTAAATCTCTTTTGTTTGCCTATGAGACCTTGAAAATCACTATCTGGCATTAAAATATGCCAGTTTCATTTTATAATCTCACAGGTGCAACATTATTTGAGAAATACAGACACACCGAGGCACCTGGGACATGGTCACTGCCTTTTATTTTCTCCATATATTTAACATCTGAAAATTATGGTCCAGCTGAACCTTCCCTTCGATCTTTCGACTTATTCCATGTCATTCTCAAGGTCCCTATATCTTCTCTCTCTCTCAATTCACCTTACATATCATTCAAAGCTGCTTCAAGACCAGCTGTGGTGTTATATAAAACCCTCATGCTGTTCCCCCTAATAATGTTCCTAAACACATGCTGAGGATGGTACAGTAACTGTTTCTATGCAAAATGTGATTCCCGTGGGTGTCCTTCCTATGATCTGGTTGGACTTCCCTCTCTCAAGTTTAACATCCAGGAAGGTAATACTAACAGAGGAAACCTGTGTGGTGAAGCGTAAGTAACTGGTAGTGCCATACAGATAACCTACAAACTTCTCAAACATGTTCTCTGTGCCATTCCAGAGGAGGAAGATGTCATCCACAAATCTCCTGTAAAACTTTATATAAGGGACATACTCTTTGTATAACACTGCACCACTTTCCTGTTGTACTACTACACTATTGGCATAGCAATTCGCACAAGGTGTCCCCATGGCCACCACTGTGTGTTGCCCATAATACCTGCCATTGAATATAAACAAATTATTCTCCAATATTGTTTCTAAAAATAAGCAGAGCAAATCTATGTACTTTGTGTCATTTTTTCCCCAGAGTAAGTAAACATGTGCCCAAACTTACACGGAACACACACTAAAGTAAGTAAAACTCACCTAGGTGGGGGCTGCACCCCTGCCACCCCAACTATATATAGCAACTCCACGATTGCAATACAGTGGAGAAAAGGACATATTGGGGAAGTGTTTACTTACCTTGGGAAACATTCGCCATTCAGGTATTTCAGCTTTCACTGTTTTCATCTCACGGAAATGAGGTTGTTATATGAGCTGTGTGTGTGTGTGTGTGTGTGTGTGTGTGTGTGTGTGTGTGTGTACATATATATATATGTGTGTGTGTGTGTGTGTGTGTGTGTGTGTGTGTGTGTGTGTGTGTGTGTGTGTGTGTGTGTGTGTGTGTATGTGTGTGTGTGTGTGTGTGTGTGTGTGTGTGTGTGTGTGTGTGTGTGTGTGTGTGTGTGTGTGTGTGTGTGTGTGTGTGTGTGTGTGTACGTGTGTGTGTGCACGTGTGTGTACGTGTGTGTGTGTGTACGTGTGTGTGTGTGTGTGTACATGTGTGTGTGTGTGTGTGTGTGTGTGTGTGTGTGTACGTGTGTGTGTGTACGTGTGTGTGTGTGTGTGTGTGTGTGTGTGTGTGTGTGTGTGTGTGTGTGTGTGTACGTGTGTGTGTGTGTGTGTATGTGTGTGTGTGTACATATATAAAACTTAAGAATATATAGTTCCTGGTTAACGCTTGCTAATAAAAATAACTGATATATAGTAAAAAACTAATCGTTGAAGCAAGCGGTGACCGAATGAGACGTGCTGTTCACTCCAAAAGACAAATCTCCACTAGATACAGTTCAAATGGTGCTTAAATCACTTTATTAATTAGATTGTATAAAACGATGAGTGCTTTCACTAGCTTGTAGCTTCTTCAGATCGGAAATGCTGAGAATAAATGCATACGCATTATATAGTTAATGAATGATCACAGTGATTGGTTAATTGATAAATTAAAGCAAAAAGAACTACATTAGGTGGGACTTAGAAAATCCTCATATCTTATACAGTACAATAAAATGCAATGCGTCCCATAATAAATAATGCTGTATATGAGAGTTCCACTGATATGAACACTAATAAATAAGGCAATACTCATTCAACGAAATATTAACCATGTTAAAATACATTCATTAATAACATAATAATTAAAAATAACCTTCTTGTCAAGAAGACTAGATTAAAAATCAGACTCAAAAAATGTATCTTACAATAAGACATTATCATAGTCATAAGTACAGCAAAAGTACTATTATTGTCTTAGAAAACTAAAATATTGGAATAAAAATATATATAGGTAACTGTTATGTATATCAAATATGTGTGTGTATATGTAAATATATAAATATACTCATAATACATTAAATATCTGTACATATATATAAAATTAATAGATAGCAACATGTGTAAACATATATAAATAATGTACAATAAATATTAAATATATAAAAAATATATATAAAAAGGCAAAATGAATAATGTGTGTGTATATATAAGTGAATAAATAAATATGGACTGTAATTAAATAAATGTTATATTTAAATTCATATTATATATGTATATATATACACAATATAATAAATTAGTGTTAAAAATGTATCAGATATATATAATTAAAATTATATTAATAAAAATTCATGAGATTCAAAACTTAATATGCCTACGTTTCTTCAAATGTGGTTTGATGGATGCCCTCTCATTCAGTCCATGACCTTTGTCAGCCCTAAGCATAATTATCCATCTACTCTCTCTGTCTTGTACACATGTGTACATATATATATATATATGTGTGTGTGTGTGTACGTGTGTGTGTGTGTACGTGCGTGTGTGTGTGTGTTTGTGTGTGTGTGTGTGCATATATATATATATGTGCGTGTGTGTACATATATATATATATATATATATATATATATATATGTGTGTGTGTGTGTGTGTGTGTGTGTGTACTGAGCATGTGATAATTAATGTTTCAGTTTTAATGCTAGCATATGCCATTACCCATTTAAGAAAAAGTCAGTCCCATAATGCACTGAGAGTTCTGACCTGTTTGGCATTTTGGTGTGAGATATTGAAATGTTAACATTGTTTATGCTGTGCTGCCAAAGGTATTTACCAAAGCTTTCAGTGAGTCCTGGCTTTGGTTGATAGCACAACCAGCCCATGCACATCACATCAGTGAGGGAATGAAGGTAGCATTGTCTCAAGCAGATGCTGGAGTCAAAGAAAATCCTCTGATTGAAAAGTTCTCATAAGTAAAGTAACAAGTTATTGTTCTGACGTTTGCTGTAGTGTTGACTGTAGTCTAAATTTCTAAGAAATGAATGATGAGCTTAAATTGAAGTTGTGCATTTATCTTGGCTAAGATAACTTTAAATACATTTGGATTGTAATGCTTTCTAAACCATGTGTTCAGTAAATTGAATCCATCTCTAGGATTAACACACTATTTTTGTACAAACATTCCCTGCTACCTCTGCCAGCAGTGAACAATGTTTTCAAAGTTTCTTGCACACACACAGTAAAATACTTGTGTCTATCAAATGGAAGACCCCCCCTTAAATATCAGGAAAGCTGTGAGGGAATAAGGGAAGTAAATGTTTATCAGACTTGTACTCACCAAGTGACAAACACCACAGAAGAGGAGGAAGATGTAAAGCAAAAAAGTGCTATATGCCAATAAAATATTTATTACCACTTTACTAAGTAACACCTGGAGTCAAATATTAAAAAAATCCTTCTGCAAAGTTCTTCTGAGACTTACTTGGAATGGAATACCAGATTCACAGACATGCAATCAGTTATACCGCAATTATTAAAGCATATTGTGCCCATACCTCTAAACCTGGAAACATCAAAAATCTGGGCAAGGACCATGAAAAGTAGTTACAACTGGCCAAAAATTGGGATGATGATTAGCATAACATTTGCATACATAATCATGTAACCCTGCCCGCTCCAGTGGAATCATGGGATACCAATATGAAGATTTAACTCACTAAATAATAATAAATAAGGTCTGAAGTTCGAATTTCAGACTTAATATCCTTCAGAAAGCACATAATAATCCAAGATGTGTTATTCTAGCAAGTATCTGAGTTTACAAGAGCAGTATTTAAAATCTGCCCCTATTACTGGGCCTTTGTCCCACCATTATTTTTGGCTTTACCCAGATTTCTAGCTCCGAGAGAGTGAAAGGTATGAATGCATACATTTAAAAATTAAAGAGATACAGTGCAATGATAGTACTTCTAATGCAAAATGCTTAGTCCTGAAATACCAATAAATGCATTTTACAGAAACTGCAGTCACAAAAAAGTGAATCATGTAATGTTTCTATCACAGAGAGTGCATTTTAGTTGCAATTATCTGAACTGCAGTCAACCAGCAGTATCTTACAGCTTTCAGGAAGCAGTCATTTCATTGGTATTGGCTCCATATGAAATTGATTAATTTTGATGATGGTGTTATTGCAACCCTCTTACCTAGAAACCCAGGAAGGACTTAATTGCTGAATCAAACACAAATGATATTGACATTTTGCAGTGAAGTGGTTTTCTGTCTCTTAAGTACCATAGTGTTGTTCTGCAACTGGACAAATCCATTCAGCTTTAACCTTTGCAGCTCTGATAAATCAAAATAAATCAGAAAGCCAAACAACTGAGGTTGAAGCAGCCAGGTAAATTGCATCTGAAAACAATGAGCAAAGCCCTAAAACTTACCTTCAGAACTTAATTACTGATTTAAAATCTATGATGTTTGGAGTTACAGTATTTTGCAATGTTCAAGCTATTCCATTGTTTCAGCATAACTAACTGCTAGATTTCATTCCTGCCACTCAGTTTCCAATTCCAATTGCTGTCACAACCACCACTAACCACACTACAATAAGGTACTAGAATCAGATTTGAATCCAGCAGCATCTGACTTACCAGGTGACTTTACACAAAATGTTATGTTTAGTAAAAAGCTTATTGTTACTTTTGTGTTCTGAACACCAGTAAGCAAAATATAGTTTCAAACCTTCATGGGTAGCCATAGCAACACGCCGCTATGTAGGGGCTCTTCATAGGTAGGTACTAGGCTATCAGCCCTAGGGCCTATACAAGCCTAGCCGTAATGATTCCCTGGCTATTGCTTCCCACAAATATTTACTTTCCTGGACCCCTGTCTAGCAGGGTTACTGATGTGATCCGTGGGGTGAATTTCCTATCTCCCATCCAGTCGTCAAGGTTTCTCTTGAAGAGGGCCATTGAGGTGGTCTTCCTGACATGTGTGGGCAGCCTATTCCAGAGTATGGGGAGTCAGGAACCTATCCCTCCAGCATGTTCTATTCATCGTGATGACAAGGTTAAGATCCCTGGAGCTTGTGGCTCGGAGGGATTGGGATTTCTTTAAGTGTAGCATGTCCAGCAACTCTGGGTTTGACATGGCCTTGTATATCAGGCAGAGATTGCCTCTGAGTAGGTGATATGTGACAGAGTATAGCTGGAGTTTCTTTAGATGGTCAGCATAAGGCATCTGCTTTAGGCCTGTAATTCTTTTTGTGAGGTATTTCTGCGGCCTTTCTAGTTGTTGCAGATGTCTTGTGAGGTACATACCAAATGGGGCATTGTATTCTATAATGGGTCTAATGAAGGAAGAGTACAGAGGGACAATGACCTCCTTTTTTCTGGATGAAAGGAGTAAATATAGTGGGATGAAATAACCAGGGAATTGTTATGGCTAGGCTTGTATAGGCCCTAGGGCCAATAGCCTAGTGCCAACCTATGAACCTTAGTGATGAGGTGTGCCACATAGAAGGATTTTCTAACTGTTGTGGCTATGTGGTTATCAAAGGTGAGACCACTGTCCACCTGTCTCTTATCACACTTTAGGTGTTTAGTGTACTGCCACCTATGTGGCAGTTCACAGGTACATGTTTTTTTCCCAAAGGGGACAACTATACATTTCTTGGTATTGAGCTTGAGCCCATGGCTCTGGCACCAGGCATCTGTTTCGGTAAGGCCCTTTTGGAGTATATCCACATCATTTGAGGATTCAATAATGGCTCCCAGCTTGCAGTCATCTGCGAACTTTGTAAGCCAGATCCCCTTAGTGTTGGTCTGTACTTCAGAGATGTAGCTACCAAACAAGAGTAGTCCCAGGATAGAACCCTGCGGTACACAACTTGTCTGGAGCTGGATTTGGAGTCAGCTACTTTTACAGAGTGTGTTCTGTCAATAAGCCAGTTTGCAACCCATCGAGTGACATAGGGATTAATGCCCATCTTAGTAAGTTTATCTATGATTCCAGAGTGGGGGATAGTGTTGAAAGCCTTGGTAAGGTCCAAGTAGGCTGTGTGGACCACCTTACCCTTGTCCACGGCTCTGGAGACTGATTCGAAGAAGGTGATCAGGTTCAGGAGGCAGGATCGGCCCTTCACGAACCCAAACTGGGTGGAGTCAAGTGTTTGAAGGTTGCCAATGTGTTTGTTTATAAGTTCCATGATAATACATTCCATGGCCTTGCAGGTCAGGCTCGTCGGACTGATGAGACATTAGTTCCCGGGATCCAAAGTGGATCCCCCCTTGTGGAGTGGGATGACTGTAGTTGTGCGCCACTCTGTGGGCACGAAGCCTGAGGTGAGGCTATGATTAAACATGACACATAGGTGAGGTGCCAGTTCATTTTGTAGTTCATGCAGTACACAGCCCAGGATGTTGTTTGGTCCCATGGATGCTGTATTCTTGGCTTTGGAGAGTGCGTTTTTTACCTGAGTGGCCATGATTACCGGAATTTGGCATTCTTTCAGTATTGAGATGGGGTGAGAGAGGGGTGAAGTTGGCACTGAATCCATCTGCCAGTATATTGGCAATATCATTGGAATCAGTATATCTAGTGCCATTCTGCTGTAGCAGAGCAGATCTGAGTATTGCCAGTTAGATTCTTGACATATTATAGAATGCCATGTGGTTGTCTTTGGAATCTTTGGCAATTTTGTTTTCGTAACTAGCTTTGGAAGATTTTATGAGGGATCTTAGCTTTCTACTGAGGCTGGTGAGGTAGTTTTTTGAATCTTGGGTTCTTCTTTTCTGCAACAATTTCTTCCTTCTGTTGTACAGCTTGTTTATGGCAGGGTACCACCAGATTGGCT
Source organism: Protopterus annectens (assembly GCF_019279795.1). Lineage (NCBI taxonomy): Eukaryota > Metazoa > Chordata > Ceratodontiformes > Protopteridae > Protopterus > Protopterus annectens. The sequence continues at coordinate 360,799,773 of NC_056743.1, read as the reverse complement.
TCCTTTTTTAGAGGACAGCATCTTGGTTTTGTTTGGGATGAGTGAATGTGTTCGTACAGCAGCTTAGTGTAGGATTCAGCTGTTGAACTTCCAGTTCCCATCTGCATGGGTGTCATGACATTTGTTACTTCTGACTTGAGAAGCATGAAGTTGGCTTTGGAGAAGTTTTTTATGGAGGTTTCCTTAAAGGGGGGTGGGGGTGGGATGTGGATGTCACGGGTGATTAGCTTATGGTCTGATCTGACCAACGAGGGGATGATCACTGACGTGGAGCATCGATCTCCCATGTTGGTAATGAACAGGTCTAGAATACTGGTACCCCCTGGTGGGACTATGAATTAGTTTCTCTAGGGCATTGGAATTTATGAATTCCAAGAACCGTTGAGCAAAGATGTTGGTACCCGAGTAGTTTTCCCAGTTAATGGCAGGGTAGTTGAAGTCACCCAGTATTAGGGTGTTTAGTTGTATCTTAATATTTTCCAGTATGTTTAGAAAGGTGTAGTGAGAATCTTGGGACAAGGTGGGGATCTGTAGCAAGCTACAGTTTGTATTGCAGTCTTACCTAGTGTTAGTTGCACGTGGAGAACTTCAGATGCATTGTGTTGGGCAACCAGCCTGGAGGTGTGAATATCCTTGGTGAATATGGGCACTCCTCCACCTTTAGTGTTTCGGTCCTGGTTTGGTGGCCGAAAAGTGTGGTATGAGTTGTAGCCTGGTATTGCAGGGATGCTCTCTGTTACTGCACAGATATCGATGTTCTCCATTTTTAGGAGAGCCACGAAAGACTGCATCTTGAGGTTTAGACTTCTAGCATCGAGTAGCATTACCTTCAGATTTTGCTTGCTTGTACCCATTACGGTGGTAGTTTCGTCCTTTGAACCTTGCCTAAAAAAGGCACTATAGTGGTTTAGCCAGTAACCTGAATCACAGGGGCAACAAGTGCAAACCATCTCTTATTTATTTTTTATTTATTTTTATTTATTTTACATTTGTTGACCGGGCTGGTCTAGCTGGATATATTTCCATTTTCAGTAGAGGCCCGAGGAGAAAAGCTCCAAACAGTAAAAACATGAAATACAAACAATGAAGGAATGATAATTGTTACATGGTACATAAACATAGTAGAAATAAAGTATGCACCTTTTTTTTTTTTGTCAACCAGTATGTGTAATTGTATCGTTGTGATTTCACCAGTTCAGTTCCTCATCAGAGAAAATAATGAGGAAAGAAATAAAACAAAAAAACTTAGTATGGTATAGACAAATATGAGCTCAGGCAGGGAAGGCTTAGTCTGGTTCACTGCATGGGCATAACCAGTGTATTTTAAAGTGTGTTTTGAGCTTTTGTTTAAAGAGAGGCAAAGAAGAGAGTGATGTTAGTTCTTTGGGAAGTAGGTTCCAGTCTAAGAAGAGAGTGATGTTAGTTCTTTGGGAAGGAGGTTCCAGTCTAAGAAGAGAGTGATGTTAGTTCTTTGGGAAGTAGGTTCCAGTCTTTTCCCACAGTGTTAGAAAACAGGGAGTTTCCAGCCAAATTGTTAGTTTTGGTTATGCTAGCTAGAAGCTTGTTAGAGGAGCGTAGTATATCTAGGTTTTTATAGGGGATTATGAGATTGGATAGTATAGGAGTTCTATTAGGTTGATAAAATATCTTGTGGGCCATGGTTAGTTGGGAGATTTTTAGAAGGTTTTGAATTTCTAGCCAGCCCAGCTGCCTGAGATTTAGGCAGTGGTGGGTACGAAAAGGATTACCCGTGGCAAATCTGGCGATGTTGTTATAGGCATGCTCTAGTTTAACAAGGTTATTTTTTTTGAGGTTAGTATATATGGGAGAGGCATAAAGAAGAGTAGAAATTAAATGGGAGTGTGCAATTTGGGTTTTAGCTGTTGGAGTTAAGAAGGATTTGATTCGATATAAGGAGCCAATTTTCTTGTTGATAGTTTTAATTATGTTATTTATGTGATTATCAAATGTAAGGTTGTTATCGATAGTAATTCCTAACAACTTGGTTGTGCAGTCAGGGTGTATGATAGTATCATTATTGGAAGTGATAGAGAAATCTATTGGGGTGGACTTATTGGTTGGTGTAAAAAGAAGGAGCTTGGTTTTCTTAGCATTAAGAAGGAGACAACGTTTAGTGAACCAAGTTTCAACTGAATTGAATACTTTCTGTGTCAGGGATTGTAGTGCAGATGGTGAGCTTGCTGAACAGATTAATGTTGAATCGTCTGCATATTGAATGCAGGTAGCATTTGGGATAGTTACATGCAGGTCATTAATAAAAAGAGAGAAGAGAAGTGGACCAAGAATAGAGCCCTGAGGGACTCCCAGGGTGACAGGTAGAAGAGATGATATATTATCTGCCCAAAGAACTGCTTGTTGTCTATTGGTTAGGTAGGACCTGAACCATTTAATTGCTAAAGAGTCAAGGGCAAAGGATTCAAGAATGTTGATAAGAAGGGCATGGTTAACCATGTCGAAAGCTTTGGAGAGGTCAATAAAGAGAGCAGATGAGAGGTTGTTGTTATTGCGATGTCTATTTATAACATCTGTAAAGGATAGCAGGGCTGTCGTGGTACTATGGGATGGCCTAAAACCATGTTGGCATTTTGCTATCATGTTATTTTGAGTTAAATGGTTTAACAGTTGATGATGAACACATTTTTCCATAATTTTAGCTAAGGGAGATAAAAGTGCTATTGGCCGATAGTTAGAGTAGTCGTTTGAGTTTCCGCCTTTGTGAAGGGGAATGATATGGGAGATTTTCCAGATGTTAGGAACATTCCCTTCCCTAATGGTTCTATTTATGAGGATGGATATAGGATAAGAAATTACTTTGGCTTCTCTTGCAGAGCATCTTGGTTTGTCGATCATATCGTCCCAGGCAGGCAGATACTGCATCCCTTTTGAATGACACCAGAAGCTTAGCCAATTATTGAAGTCAGTCATTTCCTCCTTATACTGTGGTATAATTCTGGGTGATGGCAGGATGCTACTCAGGGCTAGGGTCATATCTGCCTGGGCTACATGATCTGAGAGCTCTTCCATGTCTCTTTTTATGTAGTCCAGGGAGGTAAGTCTCAGTCATTCACTCCAGCATGGACAATGACAGAGTCATATTTGTACCTGTTCTGGAGTGACTTGAATGCATGCGCTACGTGGCAGATCCTGGCACCCAACAGGCAACTAACTGTAATGTTTTCCTTGTTCAGCCTGGTGAGTGGGATATCAGTGTGCCTGACTATAGTCAGCTATGACTAAAGTGCTGGGTACTTTGTCTTGCCTTGGGGCCTGCTGTTGGGTGGCACACTGGTTTTGTGAGCTATGTGATGCTTTGGTTGTGTTTGGGGGTGGTATTTGTTTGCGTTTCAGCTTCAGAGGTCCTTGTTGCTAGGGCAGGTTAATGTTAGGAGCCTCCACATATGTGGGTTTTGTGTTGCTATGTGTGGGTTTTGAAGGACTATGTGTCGTTTGAGGTGTTGTGTGGTTGTTAACCTTCTCCTCTTGACTGTCTAGCACAATCTTGGCTGGAGAGAGCTTTGTTTCCAATTTGGCTTTTTAAGTGCATCTCTCACAGGTTGTAGTATTTGGTGGTAGGAGGAGAGGGTTGTCTGGGTACATGAGGCAATTGCTGTATTGCCTCAGAATGCCCAGATTCACCAGGTGGACAGGATAAATCACCGGAAGCTGGCCCTTGGACATGCCTGGTTAGGTGCTTTCTTTGTGTAGTACAAGAGCTGTTTTCCCTTACTTTTTGCTAAGGTACTTGCAGTTGTCAGCTGTCTAGTACCTACGACTATTTTCTCCTTATTACCAAGGAGAGGTGAGTGCTTGTAACAAATTAAGGCTTCCTAGTGCTTTTAAGCGAGTTTTAGAGCAAGTGTTAGTCACAGATATACAGATTTTAGTGTTACTGCTGATAAACTTGCTAGTTCTAAGGGAAAATTTGAGGAGCAGAATTTCTGTTACCAGGAATAGTTTAACCTTAGCCCCACAGTGCTGTGTGATGCTCAAATGCACGCAAACACTCGTATTTATGCCAGAAAGTTGAAAGGGATAGAAATCAGCCCAAAATGGCCAGTAAAATTGCAATTTAAGAGCTGGAAACAACTCCTCTGGTGTTAGATAGGTAGTACAATGCTCTCACTCTCACTGGTAAGCAGTAAGACCTCTCTCTACCACAACAAGGTCTGGATAGCTCTGAACAGTGAAATTAACTGCAAAACGCATCAGTACAGTAAATGCATTTCAAAAATAGGTTGCCCGTTTCAGCATTTCTCTCAAGATTCAGGAAAGGGATCTCTCAGGTGTGTTAACTTAATCTATATAATCTACAGTGGCAAAATTGAAGCACAGCGTAAAAGCAGTAACATAAAAGTGGTGCAGAAACTTTACCCGCTATGATGTCACAATTACAGTCCAGTCCACAATGTAACCTAATACCCAACCACAACAGACAAACTCTGCTCAGCTGTACAATGTATCATACAAAACTCACAAAATCAGGAAACCCATTCCCAACAGAATGTCACATCAAGACATCAAACCGCTAAATGACATTTGCGGCAATAGTAGTAGACCCAAATACGTACAGTACACTGGCAATGGTTTTAACAGTACAGTCTGTCATATACTGCATAGCATAAAAACATAAAACTACAAAGATGCAATAAATTCTTTGTGCATCAAATTCTGCAGAGCAAGTTGGGTATGTTTACCTTAGCATGTGTTCTACCTCGGCCCTCTGCCTCGGCTATCTCCTCAGAGTTAAGGGACTGCAGTTCCTTGAGAGTGGGCAGTGTGTCGTAGTTGTCACCATCTTCAGATCCTTTGACCCCTTTGGTATGTCTGTTAGTCAGACTGTGGAAGACAGGTTTCTGGTTTGCAGTCATGGTGCTCGCCCACGACATTTGTGAAGCGTCTAACTTCACTCCAGAACTGGGTGATTAAGCGTTATAAATATGCCAAATAAGTGCGGAGGGAGTTCAGAGGCTGTATGTAAATGATGACTAAGAAATGGAGCTCGAGGATGTTTTGGTTTTACTCACACCGCTGTCTTTACAAAGGCACCTGAAACTTACTGGCTGACTTTGTTTGTCAACCAATTTTTAAGTGAACTTCGGACTTGACTTGAAAAGCCGAGTCATAGAGTGGAACTACACAGCTTCTAACATCCCCTAGCACTGCAGTCTTTTAATTATTTAGTTATTTACTTTATTTATTTATTTCCCCATTTATTTATTTTCAGTTGCAGCAGGCATGCAGAGCACCCTTTAGGTAAGATTTCTGACAGACTATATATCTGCCCTAATTCACAAGCATGCAGTGTATGATATTAACACAACACGTTACATGTAATGTATGATATTAACGCAACACGTTACATGTAATGTATGATATTAACGCAACACGTTACATGTAATGTATGATATTAACGCAACACATTACATGTAATGTATGATATTAACGCAACACCTTTCAAATGCCCAAAGTGGGACATTTTTTGTTGAAACATCAGATTTTGCAGGGCAAAACATACCCACGGCAAGTAAAAAGGACAGAACTTCACTTTTTTGCCAAAATAAAAGCTTATTCTTGTAGCATTTGAGTTGATTATTCTGTTTCTTATAACATTTAGGTGTTTCAGATACAAAATAACTATTTTATGCAACTATTAAAGAAAATGTAGGAAATATTTTTGTCCTAAAATCTCTGGACATTTTCCATTTTTTCAATTTTTTTGCAGAACACAACTGCCCAAAGAGAGATTGTCCTTCGCAAAGTGGGACAGATGGCAACCCTAAACACGTAAGTGGAAAGTGAGGGATTCAAAGCATCAGACACAGTGAAAACCGGCAATATGCTCCACAAAACACCATGTTCACGTCATATACTTTACTTACTAACATCCAATGCCTCCATAGCCAGGCAATGCCAGTGAAAAGGGTAAACATTTTAAAAAAACAGTCATCATGTTTCCACACCATTTTAAAGAATTCCAAAATGTGCATCGGTGTGCCACACGTCATGAGCAGGCCTGGAGCCATGAATAAATTAACTACTTTTTTTCTTTTTTTAAAGCTTTCTTAGAGGCAGTCAGGTGTCAGGCATGGTCTCACAATGCTGACATTGTCACGCACGCCCCTGCATGTTGATGATGTTGCGGGATGTGCAATGACATCATCATTATCAAAAAATTGTAAATAAAAATTAAAAAAAAAAATCGTGATTTGAAAGGTCCACTCAGGAATTTGTGGCACCCATTATTTTAGCCTCAAAACTGGGAAAATCTAAGGAATTCAATACGGTTGAGAGGTATGAAATGTATACATGTAAGTGAAAAGATATGGTTTTGCAGCACTTAGGACTATCAAATGCTGCATTTGGAGGAACTACTTGTGGGGTAATGTGCTTCATTTCATCATTTGTTTTTGGAAATCATCCAAAATCAAATATTATAGCTAATGAAATATGACCAGGTTTAGTATGGATATTGAAAATTGACATAATCAGAATTCATTTTTAAATTCTGTAATTCATTAATCAATTCCTTAATTATCTACATAATCTACTTCAGTTCACCTATGCAGGCAATGTCAGTCTCTGCACTCACTGGCCACAGGGCAAGGAAAGATATCTTAGACTATGCAATGGACACACACACACACACACACACACACACACACACACACACACACACACACACACACACACACACACACACACACACACACACACACACACATTGTGCATTCCTACTGGGAATGTAGAAGATTATCTCCATCTTATCTTGGAATGTAGAAGAAAACTGGAGTTGTTGTGTCTTTTGGCTTTTCCCGATTAGGGGTCACCACAGCGGAACTCCGGTCCACTAATGATTGGCAGTAGATTCTTACGTGCCGAGTTGCCAGCCCTGATGCACAACCTTCAATGAAGGTACACCCATTCACGCATGTCTCCACACAGAAGACGCTCTAGCTGAGAATCGAACAGGACAACGTCTTACTGTGAGGCGACAACGCTACCGCAGCACCACCACCGCAAACTGGAGTATCTTTAGAAAATCCACACAGACTTAAGGAGGATATGTACACCATGTACACAACATGGGGGGTACCATAGGTGAGAAACAAACAGAAGAACCAAATGCTATGAATCAGCATTGCAGAATGCTGGGTCACTATTTTATTATTTTTGTATATTGTACTGTGTCTTCTGCATGATGTGTGTGTGTGTGTGTGTGTGTGTGTGTGTGTGTGTGTGTGTGTGTGTGTGTGTGTTTGTGTACTTGTATGTATGTCTAATATCTGCTATCTGAAAGGATGAACAGCTATCAGCAACATAGGCACCCGAAATTCAGCCTCATGTATTGTTGCATCTATGTTAAGAACTGTATGAAGACCCAAAATCTGTCATGAAGTCTGACTGGCAAACTAGAGACAAAAAGAAATGAAAGGAACAGGAAAGAATATAAGGTGATTTGCTTTAGCAGCTTACTACAGGCTTCTGGCTTAGTTTAGAAAGGCAGAAAATCTAGAGGGGAACACAGGCTTAAAAAGGTCCCCTGGGGTCTAGAGATCACCTATGAAGCCATGAACCTAAATGTAGCATTGAAGAAGGGTGGGTATTCTCATCCACATAATAAGTACATGTAGAACCCAGGACATTGTAATTGTAAGGAGGGCTGATTTGTTTAGCTATTACATGAAATATAGGCATGAAAAATGTCACTCTACCAGAAAGTATCATATTCTGCATAACAGAATAGCATAGCAACTATTTGTTAATATAATATCTCCAGCAGTTGAGGTGAGAGAGACTTCGGGATGAGTCATCCTAAAGGAGCAGGTAAGGTACAATATCAGTTAAACTTCTGTTTCAAGGAGTCAAGGCATCTGCAAAAGAATTCTATAATATAATCAAGGAAAACAGTTGTAAACATTGCGTGTTCTGGCTTTTTTTGTTAGCAACTTCCCTTCCTAGCAAGGGAATTATTTGCACAATGTTAATGCAAAGAAGGCAGAAGTTGTAGCAAGATATATAAATGAATACCTGAGGATTTATTTCATTTTATTTGTATTTGTTTACTGGAGTAGAGAACTGATCTTCGTGAACCTAGATGAATTTCAGCCAAAGCTGCTTTTTGGCAAAATAAATACATTCATTGTCCAGTACTCCAATTAAGTACTACGGATGAAAGATGGTGCTCGGCTTTTATACGTATATTGCTTATACAAACAAAAATTTATTTTGGTTGATGTTTCACTGAACAGACCATTTCTGGATGCCCTGATTTTAAAAAAACTGTTCTTGGAACCAAATGTAAACTGTATAAGTGATCAGTATGTACAGCAGCAGCAAAGAATAAAAATCCAGGGAGAAAAGTACAAAGTTATATGGAAGTAGACAGAGAGAATAATATTTCTAGATGTTGTAGGCATAGCCCCAGGCAGTCCAGATGTGGTCCGCTTTCCTCTCTGTAGCTTCTTCATGTCTTAATAAACAAATATTTCTTTTATTGTTTTCTGATACTCTTTGTACATAAAGATGACAACATCTTTTAAGCTACTTAGAGATAGTTTTTTTTAATCTGGAACATTCAGAGGCGTTTGTATAAAATACCAACTAATTTTGGCTTTTTTTCAGCTTCCTAAAAGAGTGACGGTATTTAGAAGTGCCTTTCACATTAATATTTTTATGAAGATTTTTTTTTATCTTTACCTTTGTGGCTTCACCAATGGGTGGCTTTCCAAGAAAGTGGCTATAATAATACAACTTAGAATTATTCAGTGCTTTCATTAAAGTAGTTTTAAAAAGTAAGCTAGGAAATTTGACACTGTAACATTATTTTATACCGAGTAATCCTGGGAGGAAATGACCAAAATATTTTTGCATGCTGTATTTGTGAAATGCACATCCCCAGCATGTCTATTATACACAAGTACCACATCAAGTAAAGTTTGATACTGTATGCATGTGGTTTATTTGTGTTGACTAACAAAGAGTAATGCAGGAAAATAATCCCATAACATAAATATATGGGCAATAACAAACAGACAACAAAGAAAACAGATTCTAAACTTAGGCAAACATATTTTGTAGGAACACAGAAATGTGGAAACAGTGCAAGTCAAGAGATCACAGAGTAAGATGCCCAGCCATATACACTTAAACAGACGCACTCAAATGTTTTTGCACTTTTCAAATTCCTTGAAGATGCAGATACATTAAAACAATGGACTCATAGGCTTCCTGTAAGCATTCATTTCTTTAAAATCATGCAGTTTCATCAAAGTGTGTATTAGGCTCAGTACATTAACAAAGTCATGCATTCGTTCTTTCACAATTTATAGATTAAAAAAGCTTGCAGTTTTCAGAGTTTATAAACACACTGGGTGTAGTGAAATGCAAAGTAAAATGTAATAGGTAGCCACACCTCCCAAAATGTGTATTATACATAAGTACCACACAAGTAAAGTGAGTTACTGCATGTATACGGTGTGTACATATTTATAAATAGGGAAAAAAATGAATGCACTGATATTAGCTGCTTCAGTAACTCAGTTGTATAGCAACCCAATGGTCTGTCAATCACTCACATTCAACATAACATTAAGACATCAGCGCATCATACGTGAAGAGTGGGGTACATGAGTGATCAGCTGCTCAATATCCGGTCAGTGACCCAGAGTCTACAGGACATCAGAGCATCATATGGGAAAGGTGGGGTATACAAGTCATCAACTGCTCAATATCCGGTCAGTGACCCAGAGTCTACAGGACATCAGAGCATCATACGTGAACCCAGAGACTACATGACATCAGTGCATCATATGGGAAGGGTGGGGTACATGAGTCATCAGCTGCTCAATATCCGGTCAGTGACCCAGAGTCTACATGACATCAGTGCATCATATGTGAAGAGTGGGGTACCTGAATGATCAGCTGCTCAATATGCAGCCAGTGACCCAGAGTCTACATGACATCAGAACATCATATGTGAACCCAGAGTCTACATGGCATTAGAGTATCATACAAGAACAGCGGGGTACATGAGTGATTAGCTGCTCAGTATGCCATCAGTGACCCAGAGTCTACATGACATCAGCACATCATACATGAAGAGTGGGGAACATGAGTAATCAGCTGCCCAATATGTGGTCAGTGACCCAGAGTCTACATGAAATCAGCGCATCATATGTGAACCCATATTCTACATGACATCAGAGCATCATACGTAAAGAGTAGGGTACATGGGTGATTAGTATTTACTTATGTAAGTTTTGTATTTGCTGGATTTTTTTTTTTTAATACATGTTTTTGTTTTTACTTTGCATTCGCCCATTTGGTCCAGGTTGCGGTTGAAAAGTGACCTTGGATCAACTTATCTACATGAATAAAAGAAATAAATAAAAAGTGGATAAAGCAGTTGTTGGGTCAGTACAACTATAAAAAGGGCTCCAGCCTATATCTTCAAGTATAGCAAGTGGCATATAGGTTCATAGGATGATACTAGGCTGTTGGCCCGGAGGCCCTTATAAGCCTAGCCAAGAATTTTGCCCATGTTCTCTCAGAGTCAGCACCTGTATCCCCTGTCCAGCAGGGACACAGGTGGGATCCCAGGGGTATATTTTCTGTTTCCCATCAACTCGTCCAGGTTCCTCTTAAAGTGGGCTAGAGAGGTACTCTGCTTGACATGGAGAGGGAGTCTATTCCACAGATGGTGGAGTCTTTGGGACACAAATCTATTCCGCCAACAAGTTCTTTTAATGTAACGGACCAGGTTAAGGCCTTATGTGTGGGTTGCATGAGCGGAATTTGTCTTACAGATATGCAAATCCATTAAGGCTGGGTCCAAAATGGCCTTGTATGCCAGACACAGATAATCTCTAATGAGTCTGTGTGGACAGGGCTTTTAGCCTATCTGTATAGGGTAGGTGTTGGATTTTCCTGGTCAGGTACCTCTGTGGTCTCGCCAGCTGCTACAGGTGCTTGGCAAGGTACATGCCGAAGGGGGCATTGTACTCGATACTGAGTCTGATAAGGGAGGAGTGCAGGGATGTTATGGCCTCCTTATTCCTGGATGAAATACCCTTACTTATGAGGAGGACCATGTAGAAAGCCTTCCGTACAATGGAGACAACATGATGGTCAAAAGTCAGATTGCTATCAACCTGAGTGCCCAACTCCCTCATCACTGATTGCATGCTTAGTATGTTGTTATTAATGTCATAATTAGTGGGGATGACATTTCCCCAAAGGGGATGATGATGTATTTCTTGCCATTCAGTTTGAGGCCATGCTTCTGGCACCAGTCAATAGTTTGGGTAAGGCCCTCTTGGAGGATGTTCACTTCACTAGAGGAATTTAAGACAGTGCCCAGCTTGCAGTCATCTGCAAACTTGGTCATCCACTGACCACTGGTTTTGGCTTGCACCTCAGAAAAGTATATCCCAAACAGTAGAGGCCCAAAGACCGATCCTTGGGGTACACCGCTAGTTACAGGTCTACTACTAGAGGTGGCTTCCCCTACTTTAACTGAGTGGGTTCTATCAGTGAGCCAGTTAGATAATCATCTGGTAACATATCGGTTGATGCCTAGCTGGGCGAATTTATCTATTATGCCTGAGTGGAGAATAGTGTCAAAGGCTTTGGCTAGATCAAGGTATCATATGAGATGGGGAGTCTGAGACACTTCTGGACAGAACAAATTATGTGAGTGCTGTTTTAGCTGAAGTACCAGATGGAAAAAAATAGAAGAATGATTGTGTATATGCTTAGATAATACATGCAGATGATTGCTTTTCTGGCATGTTTGTTAAAAGAATGTCACACAGTAGACTGTTACCATTGTTACGGTTGGTTCTGCTGCCTTCTGATGCAAGTCGAAAAGGGTATGAGAAAGAGCAAGCCTGTTTATCTGCTCTGTAAATGGCTCATCCACCCAAAATTAAACTCAACAGCTATTATTAGTTTATCATGTTTGCAGAACTCAAGAATATTGTTTATTGTTGTTCATATTAAGGTTATGGAAAAAGCCAAAGGAATGTAGATGACAGTAATATTTACTTTGGCTTCAATCCAAGCCTAGTCTAGGCTAATATCAAGTTTGGGGCTATGTCTGGAGACATTTGCTTCTGGCTGTAACTGTTGAAAAGATAGTGGTATCAATCTTAATTAAAAACAATACCCTAACATCTTGCCAGGAGCCAGGCCTATTATCTGAAGAAACTTCACGTAATTTGTTGTGAAGTAGAAGGGCATATAGGAGGTATACTTTTTAATTAGGATTTGGTGATGGTAATTAATTTGAAATTGTACTCAGTGGCACATAGTTCCAGTTTGGTTCCCTTGTTGTTAATGCTCCCTGCACTACCCTGAAGAGAGATGTTTGTAATGCACACCTCTCAACTGTACAGATTGTTGTATTATGTCCAGGTTTTTGCCTCATATTTTTGGTCCATTTCTCATAAAATTGTGGTTTTCTGACAAATCACTCAGAGGTGAAGTCAGAAAATAATGACAGACATTTGAGTTTCAGACTTCATACCCTTCAGAAAATCCATCCTAATGCAAAACCTGTTATCATATCAACTTTCTAGGTTTGTTAGAGCAATATTTTAAAAAGTGTCCCTATTTTTGGTCCTTTGTCCACTCGTTATTTATGGCTTTGTCCAGATTTCTTGCTTTAAGAGGTTGAAAGGTATGCTGTGATGTAATGGCTGGTGAGATGGAAGGTTTACAGGACCTGGATTAATTTGGATGATTAGAACAAAAACATAGACTTGAAGTAATAGTTGTATTTTGGGTGAGAGTACATGGGTGTATTTGCTTGTCAAGAACAGAGGAAATAAGCAATATGTGTGTTAGGGTGCAATATATCAGGACAATGTTATAAGATAAAGTTTGAAATGGAGTGGGCAGCTATAGTCTGAAGGGAAAAGTTAGTAAAGTTGTGAAAGTAAACAGACAGTATGTAATACACCATATGAAGGAAACGATGTCAGAAAAGTAGGAGTTGGTTGATTAGGGATGTGGATCAGTCAGCATAAAGGAAATGATGCTAGGCTTCAGTGGGAATGGTGGTACTGGATGTGAGTGGACTGAAGATGATTGGCTTAGGCCAGCAGTTTCTCTTAAGTAGAAACAATCTGTGAATGATCAAAAAAGACAAGATAAGCAACCCCTATATGTCAGATGGAGAAGGTGAGAAAAAATAAAGTAAGGGTGGCCGCGGTGGTGGGGCAGCCGTGGTGGTGCAGTAGTTAGCATTGTCACCTCACAGCACAAGGTTCTCCAGTTTGATTATCGGCTGAGGTAGCTTCTGTGCGGAGTCTGCATGTCCTCCCTGCAGTTGTGTGGGTTTCCTCCGGGTGCTCTGGTTATCTTCCACATTCTGAAGACATGCAATAGGTGGATTGGACACTGTAAATTTGTGTAGGTGTGGGTGTGTGTTTGGGTGAGTAGTATCGATGAACTACCGTGGCAGGGCTAGCCACCCAGTGTGGTGTAAACCTTGGCTTGAGATGATTGTCACTGTTGAAGTGGCGCTCCAACTCCATGTGCTAAATGGGAAAAGGGGGTTGAGGAGGGATGGATGGAATTATCAGCAAAAGTGTAATTGACAGTAAAAAGAAGGAATGAGAGAGGAAGGGTAGTCCCAGTGGTTACAGGTAAGACAAGTACAGTGTGGTGATGAAGAGCACAATCTGAGAGGAAGAAGGAATGAGAGAACGGTAGTCCCAGATGGTTACAGGTAAGACAAGTACAGTGTGGTGATGAAGAGCACAATCTGAGAGGAAGAAGGAATGAGAGAGGAAGGGTAGTCCCAGTGGTTACAGGTAAGACAAGTACAGTGTGGTGATGAAGAGTGCAATCTGAGAGGAAGAAGGAATGAGAGAACGGTAGTCCCAGATGGTTACAGGTAAGACAAGTACAGTGTGGTGATGAAGAGTGCAATCTGAAAGCAGTAAGAGAACTATGCAGGTACATATACAGGTATGCAGGTACATTTGACTACTCTGAGGTCTGAAGGACTCATGAGTGTACAGAGAAGTTCAGTAATAAAGACACACAGTGGTTAAGCCCTCCGTTAGGGCACAGGACCCTTTCCAGCATTCATACCCATAATGAGGGAAGTAATACAGAGGAGTTTGAAGAACAAAGGAGGGTAACATACAAGTAAGACAACAAATGGAAGTGTTAAAGGATCAGCTAATCAAATAATGTGTTACAAACTACAAATAGCAAATCACATGAATACGTTGTCCAGCCTTAAACTTCCCATCTATGTCTGGAGTTGGTGTACACAGCATCACAGATGAGGAGGAATGGCCTTAAACTTTATACAATGTAACAAAAGACATTGAATTAAAACTTTCTGGATTCAGGTGAATAAAACTACATATAACAAGGTAACAACAGGCTAAAGTTGCTTCTGAGAATACTCTTAAAGGAATACATTCATACTGAGCTGAATGGAGGAGGGGCAAAGCCACAACTCTGTGCTGAGATTTCAAATGAAATCCCATAAGTTGCCTGTTTTCTTGCTTATTTTTACTGTTTATAGTTTCATAGATTAGTACTAGGTTAACTGCCCTCATGGGCCATTTTAAGCCTAGGCAATTACCCCATGTGAGAATCAAACCCTGCATCATGTGTCTGTAAGCTAAACACATTAACCATTATGTCAACTTCTCAGCTAAACAATTTCCCTCAAAGCTGAGGATCAAACCTTATACCTTAATCATGCGAAGTAAACATCTTAACCATTATACCAACACCCCCACTTACTTACTGTTACTATTTATTGCACTTTTTATTGTCTGCTACCAACATTTTACTGCATTTTATTACTATAAACAAACTGCACTGTTGTACTGCAATTGTCTGCATTACTGGGCCTGTTAAATTATTTTAGTTACTGTTTTCACTGTGCTTGTAAAGCTTTTTTTAGCCATTTCACTGTTTGAAAGGTATTAACTGGAAATGTTCTCCATTCGTTAAACATCTGTTTGCTTGCTCTGATTTTCCTGCCTAAGGAGTGTATCATACAACTGATTTGTTTGTGGTTAAAAGCACTCTCTAAAGTCTCCTTGCTCTTTTTTGTTGAAAGCTTTTATTTACTGTCTCACTGCTGTTTTTTTCTGCTGTGGTAAACATTTCTGCAGTGTTTTCTGCCTAAAACAGTGTAGCTAGTAGCTGTAGCAAAGTCCAGACTCAGGGTTGCTGTTTCTGGTCCTGGTTGATTCTTTGTAGTGTCTGTTTGATCTGAGCACATTTTCCAGGCTATCTTGGATTAAAAAGGTCCCTTCTGCACTCTAGTGAGAGGATTGTGCTGATTGGTCCCTGACTGGTAAAGGTTGGCTGGTCTAGGGCTAGGAGGAAGCACCTCATTGGTTCTTTTGAGCTTTTTAAAAAGTTGTTCTGGGTTTTAACCTTCTGGTATTTAACCCCCACCCTTGGGTGGATTTCTGCTTGTTCATACTGAGCTGAACAGAGGAGGGGCACAGCAACAACTCTGTGCTGAGAGTTTAGATGACTAGAGGCTTCTGAAATTCCTAAAAACACAAGTTGTTTTGCTTATTTTTATTATTTATTGCTTATTCTTACCATTTATTGCACTTTTTATTGTGTGCTGCCAACTTTTTGACTGTATTTTATTACTATAAACAAACGGCACTATTGTACTGCAATTATCTGCCTTACTTGACCTGTTTTTAAAGTTGTTTTAGGTTTTAGGTTTCTGCTTGTTTGTTCATTGCACAGCAACATGGTCTGCCTTGCAATTGTGCGCCATAGCCGGACAGATAATTTTTACCTTAAATACAGTTGTATTCCAGCAGTGTAGTTCCTCATCTTTACTACATTTCCAGGCAAAGAGACAGTACTAGTGAAGCTGGGTAAGTACCCCATTGTGATAATGGCCTCAAGCCTTTGAGGTATTAACACAGCTCCCCCACTAGTTATTCCTCCGTGTGACCCCTTTCCAACCATATTCCTGTTTCTAACCATATAAATTCACCTGGCACTATGAGCAGGCAATTTTCAACAGTTTCTCCAGCCAGCTTGATTGACATGGGCATCCTGAGGAAGTGTAGCAACTGCTTCCTGTACACAGACAATTCTCTACTTCTAGTTCAAACAAACTCAACATGTGAAAGATGCAACTATATTAAAAACCTTGAATCAATACTCTCACATGCCAGTCAATACATCTGACACTGAATGGGATGTCAGCATGCACACCTCATCTCTTACTCCACAAAACCACATCACACATACCTACATACGCAGAGGTACTCGCCACAAACTTTCCAAAACATAAGAGACCTCACAAGCACACTACACATAATACTTCCTCTGCAGAACACAATACACACAATAGTTCATGCACTATTGTCTCACCTGTCAAACCCATGAGGCTAAACACTAAATCTAACATGTTAGTCATAGGATAATCCATCGTGAGAGACACAGATGTCCCTCTCGCCAGCTTGGATAAGGAGGAGTTCATGGTCAGCTCTCTCTCAGCTGCCAGGATCCGCCATATCACACATCCACTCAAGTGTCTCAATAACAATTACCGTTATGACTTTGTCATAGTCCATGATGGTGTGAAGCACTTGAGACGTACCTCTCTGGACTATATGAACAGAGACATGTCTGAGCTCACAGGCTATGTATTTCAGGCATGTATGTCCTTAGCCTCAGGCAGATGTGTTCTTAGCTTTAATCAGTATTTTACCTTCACCTAGAATGATTCCTCAATACAAACAGAAAATGATTGACTTCAATAATTGGCTTAGTTTTTGGTGTAATTCTAAGGGGATCCTGTATCTGTCAGCCTGGGATGACATGATTGACAGACCTTGATGCTTTGCCAGAGATGGTTTTCATCTGAAACCCCTAGGATTTTGGTTACTGGCTAAAGCTCTTGCCACCCCCATAGTGCCCTTTTCAGGCAGTGTCACAAGTACAAAACTCCTGACATAAAGATGCCAACCAAAAACAACCTCAAGGTCATGTTGTTAAATGCTAGGAGTCTTAACATGAAACTGCACTCACAAGAAGCAGTCCTCACCCCGGAGGACGCAGACATTTGTACAGTCATGGAGACCTTGTTCAAGGCTGTGCAGAGCACCCCAGCCATATCGAGTTACACATCCTTCCATACGTTCAGACCACAAACTGATAGCAAGAAAACTAAAGGAGGTGGTGGCTCTATATTCATCAAGGATAAATACACCTCCAGATTGATCAAACAGTATCATGCCCTAGTGATACTTCATGTGCAATTAATTGTTGATTGGACACCTATTCAAGTCTTTGCCACCTACAGAAACTCCTCCATGAATCAGGACACACACTCTGCCTATTTGGATCAACTTCAATCTATCAAGATACATCCTAACACCATAGTTTTGGGCAACTTTAGCTACCCTAACATTGACTGGGTAAATTACTCATGCTCAAACTCACCTGCCCTTGACTTTGTCAACTCCACTGCCCTGGACCAGCTGGTTGACACCCCCACCAGGGGCACCAACATCCTGGACCTGGTACTACAAATATGGGAGACCACTGTCACCCCCCCCCCCTTGTGAGTTCATCCTTGGTGAGATCTGACCACAAATCAGTCTAATTTGAAGTAACTGTCACATCTGACCCTCCCGTAGCAGCAACTAGAATAAAAACTACTCCAAAGCAGTTTACAACCTCTTACAGAATGGTATAAATAGCTTCATTGCACCTCTCCCCTCAGACAGAACTGGTAACTATGATGAGCTCTGCAACAGTGCTCTATGCAAGCACCTGTATAACTCCATTGACTTGGCAGTATCTGTTAAGACCTAAACAAGCTCTTCAAGGTAAAACAAATCTACCTGGTGGGCAACCACCATTAACAAGGTTTACAATAAAAGGAAGAAACTGCTCTCCAAGAGTAAGAAGGAGCAGGCTCTAAATTGGAGACACTTCCTTCTCAGCTTAAATAAGTAAATAAGACTTCTTGTGAATTCCTCCAAGGGAAAACTATGAATCCAAGTTTGTTTCCTCAATCAAGGACAACCATAATGCATTCTTTAGTTACATCCATAACCTAAAAGGTAAGTCTGAGATTTTCCCAGAACTGGTAGTTAATGGTAACACATACACTGAGCTGGTGGACATAGCTAACCTGTTAGCCAAAGGTTCAGTGAAAACTTAATTCCCCCATCCCCACCACACATACTTCATGACATGCATGTCATAGCTGACTACAGAATCACACAGCAGTCAAAATGGGAAACAAAAACTCTTAAGGTGATTGTTTTTGTACAATAAATCCTGAGTGGGATTATGCCCTAAGGTGGGTATGGTACTGCTAAGTTAGCAGTGAGGGGGTATGAAGGCGTCCAAATGCAGAACCTTGAAAAGCAGCAGTCCTATCAGGATGTCTGATCTCTGTTTTATTGGGATCCAGTCGCAATGGTGTTAAGACCTCAGGGACTTGTGATGAAACTACCAGTTTTACTGGACAGATGTTATATTTTTTTCTGGAAGATGATTCCCTGTCCTGTATCAGGTTAAGCAGGAGGGAAAAGGAAGTACAAGACAGTCTGGGTCTAGAAGACTAAGTGATTGAGTTTTCTTCAGGTCTTTTCAATGTGAACCTGAAAATGCCAGCTTTGCTGCATCCAGATGTCCAGATATGGTATATGAAGGAGGTTGTAGTTTCAGTTTGAAGAGTATTTTATTCTTATTTGAAAGGAAGAGGGCACTTTTGATTTTTGTGTGTGTTCTGCAGTTCAGAAGTAGTGGACTAGAAGAAAATAAGCCATGCAGAGAGGGTGGCACTACCATCTTGATTGGTTCTGTAATTCTAAGTGAGATTGGCTTGACCTAGGTATTACCATGACATCAACATGCAATATGAGAAAGCCATGGTGTAGGGTGGTTGGCAATTTATGGATGAAGATAGGAAAAATGTAGAAGATCCTTGTGGTACACTTTTCACAGTAGCACCACGTGCAAATGAGTATGATCTAATTTTGATCCTAATGATTCTGTAAGTAAAGAAGTTATGGAACCAGGTGAAACCTGAGGGCTTATACCACATTCTACCATGTCAGTGAGACCCAAGGTCTTATACCACATTTTTCCATGTCAGTAAGACCCTAGGGCTTATACCACATTCTAGCATGTCAGTGAGACCCTAGGGCTTATACCTCATTCTGCCATATCAGTGAGACCCTACGGCTTATACCACATTCTGCCATGTCAGTGAGACCTGCGGGCTTATACCACATTCTGCCATGTCAGTGAGACCTGCGGGCTTATACCACATTCTGCCATGTCAGTGAGACCCAAGGGCTTCTACCACATTCTGCTATGTTGGTGCGAGTCTAGGGCTTATACCACATTCTGCCATGTCATGAAATCCTAGGGCTTATACCACATTCAATCATGTCATGAGACCTTAAGGCTTATACCACATTCTACCATGTCATGGAGACGCTAGGGCTTATACCACATTCTGCCATATCAGTGAGACCCTATGGCTTATACCACATTCTACCATGTCATTGAGACCCAACGGCTTATACCACATTCTGCCATGTTGCTGAGACCCTAGGACTTATGCCACATTATACCATGTCACTGAGACCCTAGTGCTTATACCACATTCTAATATGTCAGTGAGACCCTAAGGCTTATACCACATTCTACCATGTCAGTGAGACCCTAGGGCTTATACCTCATTCTGCCATATCGGTGAGACCCTAGGGCTTATACCACATTCTGCCATATCGGTGAGAGCCTAGGACTTATACCACAGTCTACCATGTTGGTGAGACCCCATGGCTTTTACCACAACCATGTCGGTGAGAGTCTAGGGATTATACGATATATTACCATGTGACTGAGAAGAAATAAATGATCACAAGGTCAAAAGCATGAGTGAGATCAATAAAAATAGAGTTGCTGTAAGGTTACAGTTATCCATTTTAAGTTAGATTTTATTAGAAATGTTCCAGACTGTATTCACAGTGCACCTATTTGGCCAGGACCCAAGAAAAGAGATGGTGTTACTCTATTTAGGAGGAGAGATGATTCAATACGCTCATTTCAAGGATCCTACCAAGGGTCAGTAAGATGACGACAGGGCTGCAATGTGAATCCTTACATGGGTTAGTTCTGTGGAAGACATCTAACTAAAGCAGTGTTCCTTAAGTTATGAATTTAAGGTGGGACAAGGTTAGTAAATGACAAGAAGAAGAAAAGAGGAAACGAGGCTGTCCAGGAAAGAGGTGAATGGATTGAGTGAAAGAAGACTCAGGCATGAGTGTTGAAGAAGGTAGGAGAGTGGCATTGAATTAAGAGTGATGGCAACTGTTGACATGACACCCCGACCCCATGTAGAAAATGGGAAAAAGGGGGAGTGATGATGAGGGCTAGTAAATGTGGATCAGATGATGAATGATGCCCCCTCTGCAGAGGTATATGAACTGAAAGACCATATTGTTTGCTTGAGCAGGTGGGCACAGTAGAATTTGTTCCAGCAATGGTTCGTTGTTTTTGGGTTTGTCAGCTTAAAATGGAAAGGTGGAAGGTAGAGGAGTTTTAAAAGCTTCCTGAGGGGTGGATGAGGTGAGGATTTTTAGATGTGAGTGGCGATTACTGAATTTGTTAAGAAATATGTGGCATTAAGCGTATTTGGTGCTATTCATGGGGTTATTAGCACTTGGGCTTTTATGACTAATAAATATGTTAGCTTCTTGCCCAAACTGTTTAAGTGAATGTACCAAGGAGACATGTTTGAATGTGTACAGGTTGGCATTCTTTCTTTTATGAATGTTCAGACAGGTTTTGGAATCAGTTAAATCACTCCCATATGTTTGAGAATGTGTTTTATTTCCAAGTATGCAGACTTTATCATAAAGTTGTAGAAGCTGTTTCATTTATTTGGAAAGGCAGTTTTTGTTTTTGTAGTGTTTTAAAAGTATTGTAATAGTAGGGGATAAAAAACACCCAGAGCATGGGCACAGGCTTGGATAGCAGAACTTAATCTGCAGTTTCATATGGTACTGTTGTATGTCAGCACCATGAACTGCTAAACCCCCAAAAGAAAAAGACAAAACTGGAATACAAGGGTATTTTGGGTGTAAACACCACAAAAGTATAGTTTACAGATCAAAAGAATAATATTTTTGATAGTCATGTTTTGTTTTTGCAATTTGACTATGACAGAGAAATCCAAGATGGCAGAACTGGTGAGATTTTAAGTGAGCAATATTGGACACAATTACTCAGCTTGTGCATAACACTGTAGTGGATTTACATCAGATTAATGCTACTATGTTGAAACATGATCAGCAATTGGAAAATATTTAGCAAGCATTGCATCAGCAACAAGAGAGCCTTAAAGGGCAGAGACAGGGGGTAACTTCTAACTTAAAGCATTTCACAGATTTCCAGACACATGACCTGCATAGCTTTATAGGATCATAGGAGGTTACAAGGCTAATGACCATGGGGCCCTTACAAGCCTAGCCAAGAGTTTATCCACAAAAAGAAACCTCAGTCAGCACCAGTCACACCTGTCAATAAGGGACATAGGTGGAATCCCTGGGAGAAATTTGTGTTTTCCCATCCACTCATCAAGGTTGTGCTTAAAGACAGTCAGTGAGGTACTCTGACGTCTATGGGAAGTCTATTCCACAGACAGGGCAGCCTCTGGGAGACAACCATGTTTCTCCAGCAAGTTTTGTTGATGTTGCATATTAGATTCAGGCCTTTTCAGCAGATAATATGCAAGCAAATGGATGAACAGGAAACCAGAGCTGATAGAAATAATTTTAGGATCCTTGGACTACCTGAGAGAATAGAGGAACTCACCCCAATTGTTCTATATCTAGAGGAATGCACACCTTGTTAGTAGCTGAGTGCTGCACTGATATAGAAAGGGCAACCAGGATTCAGTCCATGAACTTGAATGCACTGAACCCTGGGTAGTTTATTCTTAAATGCATAGATTTCAACAGAATTATCCTGAAGAAATCCAGAGATCACAATAACTGACACTGACACTGACCAACCTTAAGATAACTGGTCACATGGTAAGGATAGTGCCAGGCTACAGTGAAACAGGCCTTGGCTCCTTATTTAAGAAGTACAGTGGTCACATGGTAAGGATAGTGCCAGGCTACAGTGAAACAGGCCTTGGCTCCTTATGAAGTACAGTGGTCACATGGTAAGGATAGTGCCAGGCTGCAGTGAAACAGGCCTTGGCTCCTTATTTAAGAAGTACAGTGGTCACATGGTAAGGATAGTGCCAGGCTGCAGTGAAACAGGCATTGGCTCCTTATTTAAGAAGTACAGTGGTCACATGGTAAGGATAGTGCCAGGCTACAGTGAAACAGGCCTTGGCTCCTTATTTAAGAAGTGCAGTGGTCACATGGTAAGGATAGTGCCAGGGTACAGTGAAACAGGCCTTGGATCCTTATTTAAGAAGTACAGTGGTCACATGGTAAGGATAGTGCCAGGGTACAATGAAACAGGCCTTGGTTCCTTATATAAGAAGTACAGTGGTCACATGGCAAGGATAGTGCCAGGCTATAGTGAAACAGGCCTTGGCTCCTTATTTAAGAAGTACAGTGGTCACATGGTAAGGATAGTGCCATGCTACAGTGAAACAGGCCTTGGCTCCTTATTTAAAAAGTACAGTGGTCACATGGTAAGGATACTGCCAGGGTACAGTGAAACAGGCCTTGGCTCCTTATTTAAGAAGTACAGTGGTCACATGGTAAGGATAGTGCCAGGCTACAGTGAAACAGGCCTTGGCTCCTTATTTAAGAAGTACAGTGGTCACATGGCAAGGATAGTGCCAGGCTATAGTGAAACAGGCCTTGGCTCATTATTTAAGAAGTACAGTGGCCACATGGTAAGGATAGTGCCAGGGTACCGTGAAACAGGCCTTGGATCCTTATTTAAGAAGTACAGTGTTCACATGGTAAGGGTAGTGCCAGGGTACAGTGAAACAGGCCTTGGCTCCTTATTTAAGAGGTACAGTGGTCACATGTTATGGATAGTGCCAGGGTACAGTGAAACAGGCCTTGGCTCCTTATTTAAGAAGTACAGTGGTCACATGGCAAGGATAGTGCCAGGCTATAGTGAAACAGGCCTTGGCACCTTATGTAAGAAGTACAGTGGTCACATGCTAAGGATAGTGCCAGGCTACAGTGAAACAGGCCTTGGCTCCTTATTTAAGAAGTACAGTGGTCACATGGTAAGGAGAGTGCCAGGGTACATTGAAACAGGCCTTGGCTCCTTATTTAAGAAGTACAGTGGTCACATGGTAAGGATAGTGCCAGGCTATAGTGAAACAGGCCTTGGCTCCTTATTTAAGAAGTACAGTGGTCACATGGCAAGGATAGTGCCAGGCTACAGTGAAACAGGCCTTGGCTCCTTATTTAAGAAGTACAGTGGTCACATGGTAAGGATAGTACCAGGGTACAGTGAAACGGGCCTTGGCTCCTTATGAAGTACAGTGGTCACATGGTAAGGATAGTGCCAGGCTACAGTGAAACAGGCCTTGGCTCCTTATTTAAGAAGTACAGTGGTCACATGGTAAGGATAGTGCCAGGGTACAGTGAAACAGGCCTTGGCTCCTTATTTAAGAAGTACAGTGGTCACATGGTAAGGATAGTGCCAGGGTACAGTGAAACAGGCCTTGGCTCCTTATTTAAGAAGTACAGGGGAAATGTGTTTTGGAGTAACACTGCATTATCTAGCCTTGTTCCTTGTTGCAGATCATGCAGGGAACTCAAACTTTTTAATTTTTATTACCAGCTCATGAGGAAAGATTCCTTAAAGAATCAAGGAGAACTTGTAGAAGAAAACCATATGCTGAGGCATTCAAGTCCAGTGTTTCTCTTGTAGTTGTGAAATATAAAGACTGGCTGACTGATGACTCACTTATTAGATCTCCTGTCAAACCTGACAAATCTGGGGCAGCATAACCCCAAACCTGACAAATCTAGGGCAGCATAACCCCAAAACTGACAAATCTAGGGCAGCGTAACCCCAAACCTGACAAATCTAGGGCAGCATAACCCCAAACCTGACAAATCTAGGGCAGCATAACCCCAAACCTGACAAATCTAGGGCAGCATAACCCCAAACCTGACAAATGTAGGGCAGCATAACCCCAAAACTGACAAATCTAGGGCAGCATAACCCCAAACCTGACAAATCTAGGGCAGCATAACCCCAAAACTGACAAATCTAGGGCAGCGTAACCCCAAACCTGACAAATCTAGGGCAGCATAACCCCAAACCTGACAAATCTAGGGCAGCATAACCCCAAACCTGACAAATCTAGGGCAGCATAACCCCAAACCTGATAAATCTAGGGCAGCATAACCCCAAACCTGACAAATCTAGGGCAGCATAACCCCAAACCTGACAAAACTAGGGCAGCATAACCCCAAACCTGACAAGTGTAGGGCAGCATAACCCCAAAACTGACAAATCTAGGGCAGCATAACCCCAAACCTGACAAATCTAGGGCAGCATAACCCCAAAACTGACAAATGTAGCGCAGCATAACCCCAAAACTGACAAATCTAGGGCAGCATAACCCCAAACCTGACAAATCTAGAGCAGCATAACCCCAAACCTGACAAATCTAGGGCAGCATAACCCCAAACCTGACAAATGTAGGGCAGCATAACCCCAAAACTGACAAATCTAGGGCAGCATAACCCCAAAACTGACAAATGTAGGGCAGCATAACCCCAAACCTGACAAATCTAGGGCAGCATAACCCCAAACCTGACAAATGTAGGGCAGCATAACCCCAAAACTGACACATCTAGGGCAGCATAACCCCAAAACTGACAAATGTAGGGCAGCATAACCCCAAAACTGACAAATCTAGGGCAGCATAACCCCAGGCTCATCTACCTCAGTCGCAGTCACAGGAAGAAAATGATATGGACTTTGCAGGCCCAGAAATAATTGTGAACAAATACAAAAAAGTCATGATCCACTTAAAAGAAATGACTGAGATATCTATAGAAGTTATGAATACAGTATTACAGAACAAAAGGTACCAAGGACAGTCTAAAGCAAACAGTGACTAAACTGGATTGGAGGCATAAAAATATGTTGTATATTACATACTCTTTAGCTAAATTATGATGGTGAGCTATAGAACATATGGAGGTAAACTGATTATTGTTAAAATGTACTGTGAGTGTGTAACTTAGATGTAATTGAAGAAACTGGCTTAGTAATCTAGGTTGAGGATTGCTGTAATAGTTGGCCTCACAGTCAAAAGGTACAGGGATTGATTCTCACCTTTTAAAGGGAAATTAGCTCGGCTTAAAATGGTCTCAAGGACAGTTAGCCAAGTACTTATCTATGAATATTAATAGCTGTTTTCTTATTTGAGCAGTCCAAAAGGGTGATGAGGAAATGAAAGTAACTATATATATGGAGTTATTGGTGATAAGCATGAGCTGAGCTTGATTTTATTGTTGCTCGGTCTTTTGTACATAATATTATTGTTTCTCAACCTAGGAAGGATAAATGGGGAGACGTGTATGTGTAGTGCAGCTGTTACACTGCTCGCAGCATGAATGCTGTCTAGCTATGTTTATACTTGAGACCTTAGCAGTATCAGCAGAAGTATCTAGGGCTACCTGGGGTATTGGTAAGCAACATTTTAATATACTGCTTAATATTCCTTCTATAGCATTTTTAATTGACAGTATTATTTGTAATCAGTGTGTGTGTGGTACAGCTGTAATATTTACAAAATTAGGGGGACACAGAACAGTTGATAATGGACAATGATCCCCTTATTTATGGAGTCAGAGGGCTCTCTGCATATCTTAAAGCTAAAACAATAATTGAATAACCGAAGAGAAAAGAGCCTCGTATTATTTACTTGCAGGAAACCAAATTAGAACTAAACAATAAGTGCTTTTAGCCAAGATATGGAAAAGTATAACTTTTTGTGAAATTTGCCAAATGTAGTGTGGCTATTTTAATATCTGAGTCTATAAAAGAAATAGTATAAAGACAACACAGGTAGATTGCTGGAATTTCAGCAAGATCATTATATTGTTTGTATGTCTAATACATTTTATGGCCTAAATAATGAAAGAGTTAACATTAAAGATGTAACAATGTATTAACAGGAATGCTAATATTGTGCTAGTGGGAGACTTTAATACAGTCCTTGACCCCACATGGGATAGAATGCCTTCTGTTAGCTAGAATTTGAAGTTTTCCATGCACATCTAAGTTGCAAGTATTGCCACAAAGGAATATTCTCTACAGAGTTATTTCTCTGTTGTATCACCTGGAAAGAGTGAATATCATGAAGTTCCCCATTGCATTTAGCCATAACATGACATATACTCCTTTTTTGTTTTACAGTTTTGCCCAAATTCTGTATTTAAATAGAATCAACAGACAATATAAACTAATAGAATTTTTTAGGGTCAGAAATACGGGATGAACAGCCTTTACATACTATAATTATTCAGGAAGTATAACCAGAATGATACTTTGGATTTCACAACATTTGAGTTCACAGTTGGATCAGACCGGTATTGTTTCTACTAACCTGTCAGATCATATTATGATAATTATAGCTAACCTAATGTCAACCAGGACATTCAGATTTCAGTGGAGAATTGATCCTCTATGGTTCCAGGGTGAAAAGCACCTGGAAAATGTTAGAAATTGAGTTAATTTCTTTAGGGATAACTACCTGAATGCACATATTTCTCATGAAAAGGGATGGAGAGCACTTAAAAATGGACTTCAGCACTAGTGTCAGCAACTTACCATAGCTGATAAATTCACTAAATAATTGAGTTTAAACAGTATAGAAGACAAAATTAAAGTCAATGGGAAAACACTTAAACCTAATAGATATCAGGATAACTTAACATTCCAGATCTTAACAGTGCTAAAAAAAAGAATGTAAAGCTGTGCAGATAAGCCATATTCATGATAGATGGGAATGCTATAAATTATGTTATTGGACTAAGGGCATTAAATGACCCAAAGTCATTGCCAGGAGATGTTAAGAAAATGTATGGGCATGGAATATTCATCATGTGCACACTCCAGAAGGGGATACCAAAACTGATCTACTGGAAATGAATGTGTTAATACCCCCTTATGTCTCAGCAAAAGCAGGGTATGTGGCACTGATCTCGCTGAACACCACTTCAGCAGCAGTTAAAAATTAGCTATCTAAACCTCCTGATAGGGAAGAAATTAAAAGAGCCAGCCAATCTCTAGCTGTAGGCAAAGATCCAGGACTGGATGGCTTAAATGCAGAGTTTTATGAGTTGCATCAAGAGTTGATTTCCTCACTAATTAATTTGTTTAGAAGAGCTAAGACTGGGGAGATTTGATAGAAAAATTTTAGAGGCCAAAGTCATTCTTTTACCGCAACCTAAGCAGGATGCATAACTGACAATAAAGGTAGACCTATATCATTGTAGAATGTATAATCAAAAGAATTTATGAAAAGGTTTTCATTAATGGATTAAAAATTCTAATGAAAGACTTTATCAGGGTTCTATTAAAGACAGAACTGATACTCCAGGATTTGTCACATTATGGCTTGAACATACTAACATGGTCTTAAAGATCAGCAAAGTTAGCATGTCTGGCTTTAAAAGACTTTCAAGTAAATTGGAATTTGATGTGGGAGGTCTTATTGTATTATTGTCTCCCATGGCCATTTAGTAGAAAATGTAGGCTGCTTTACTCTAGTCCAGTGGTCAGAGTGGATATCAGCTGTCTTCTGTCAGAGCTGGTAAAACTGCATTTGTGCACTAAACAGGTCTGCTTCCTCTGGACTTACTTGTTTACTTTAGTCATGAATGCATTGTTTAGCGATTTGCATAACAAAATTCTCTAAATATGGTCTATGTAATTAGGAAAACAAATATATATTTACATCAAAGCTTATATGCAGCTGTGTAATTTGCTTAGCAATCCCACAAAATTAAACAATTTTAAAATGGTCATGGGCTGCTCATTAATGACAATAAGTTGGTTACAGTTTCATTAACATCCTATATGCAGTTATACTTGGGTAGATGGCAACAATGTCCACTGAGAGTAATGCACCAATGCACTTAAATGGCACTTAAATATCCTCTGATATGGGAAAAATAATAGACCTGAATATGAAACCATTAATGCACAGTATCACACAAGTATCACACAAGTTAACCATTGGAGACTTCAGTGACTTTCATTTTGTCAAGGATGTAGTTTGGTAAGATGTTCTTACTTCCAAAATTCTGTTTACCATGCGACATCTACTGCATGTAGGTTGGGCCCCAAATTATAATGACTCTTCAAAAAAATGTTTTGATTATTTTAGGCAGTGACAAACTAGGATATCTAACAGTAGCATGTATAAGACACTTCAGCAGGGAGGATGAAGATCCCCAAATCTATGGCCACGGTTTCACTTCAGAATACTGAAATATCACAATCCTGAACTTCATAATCCGGAAGACCAAAATCCTGAATCCCAAAATACAGAAAATATACAGGACACAAAGAATGACAATATTCCAGTACAAGGAATCAAATAAACACATACAAGACAAAGGATAGCACTTTTCACCAATATAGGCAGGAGGGCAAGCCTCCCTGCACCCCCTGCTAATTAAATATATGAACTCCAAGATTGCACTCCACAGAAAAAAATGGCAAACATACCATCACGTGTCATGACTGCCAGTTGTAACCTTAGTAATTTTCCCTTTTAACTTACTATACTACAAAATAACTCACGATAGTGTAGTGAAGTGCAATCTTGGAGTTGATATATTTAAGTAGCAGGGGGTGTTGGGGGGTGCAGTGGAATGTCATATGGTTTGTGTTGTCTTTGGTCAGTATATGAATCCTGTGTGTTTTCAGTATTTTGGTATTCAGGATTTTGTGTTTTCAGTATTTTGAATTTTCAGGATTTTGGGCTTCCGGATTATGAAGTTCAGGATTGTGATATTTCAGGATTCTGAAGTGAAACTATGGCCACACTTTCAAGTACCAGGACTCTTTAAACTAACCATTCAATTACTCTCATTAATCTGCTCAAAACTGTCTTTTAAATTACCGCCTCTTTTAAAAAGAAAAGAAGGCCGTCCTCCAGTGCAATTGAACAGAGTAATCGAATGGTTAGTTCAAAGAGACCTCATACTTGGATGTGTGGCTTTTGTAACTATTGTAGTTATGTGCCAGGTGGTAACACATTTCTCATTATCTATCATGGGAAGAGATCAGTGACTACCATCTTTGCAAACTGTTCTACTTCTGGGGTAGTATACATTAGTGTGTGCCAGACTGTGGTGACCACTTCTGAGGTAGTATACATTAGTGTGTGCCAGACTGTGGTGACCACTTCTGGGGTAGTATACATTAGTGTGTGCCAGACTGTGGTGACCACCTCTGAGGTAGTATGCATTAGTGTGTGCCAGACTGTGGTGACCACTTCTGAGGTAGTATACATTAGTGTGTGCCAGACTGTGGTGACCACTTCTGGGGTAGTATACATTAGTGTGTGCCAGACTGTGGTGACCACTTCTGGGGTAGTATACATTAGTGTGTGCCAGACTGTGGTGACCACTTCTGGGGTAGTATACATTAGTGTGTGCCAGACTGTGGTGACCACTTCTGAGGTAGTATACATTAGTGTGTGCCAGACTGTGGTGACCACTTCTGGGGTAGTATACATTAGTGTGTGCCAGACTGTGGAGACCACTTCTGGGGTAGTGTACATTAGTGTGTGCCAGACTGTGGTGACCACTTCTGAGGTAGTATACATTAGTGTGTGCGAGACTGTGGTGACCACTTCTGGGGTAGTATACATTAGTGTGTGCCAGACTGTGGTGACCACTTCTGAGGTAGTATACATTAGTGTGTGCCAGACTGTGGTGACCACTTCTGAGGTAGTATACATTAGTGTGTGCCAGACTGTGGTGACCACTTCTGAGGTAGTATACATTAGTGTGTGCCAGACTGTGGTGACCACTTCTGAGGTAGTATACATTAGTGTGTGCCAGACTGTTGTGACCACTTCTGAGGTAGTATACATTAGTGTGTGCCAGACTGTGGTGACCACTTCTGAGGTAGTATACATTAGTGTGTGCCAGACTGTGGTGACCACTTCTGAGGTAGTATACATTAGTGTGTGCCAGACTGTGGTGACCACTTCTGGGGTAGTATACATTAGTGTGTGTCAGACTGTGGTGACCACTTCTGAGGTAGTATACATTAGTGTGTGCCAGACTGTGGTGACCACTTCTGAGGTAGTATACATTAGTGTGTGCCAGACTGTGGTGACAACTTCTGAGGTAGTATACATTAGTGTGTGCCAGACTGTGGTGACCACTTCTGGGGTAGTATACATTAGTGTGTGCCAGACTGTGGTGACCACTTCTGAGGTAGTATACATTAGCGTGTGCCAGACTGTGGTGACCACGTCTGGGGTAGTATACATTAGCGTGTGCCAGACTGTGGTGACCACTTCTGAGGTAGTATACATTAGTGTGTGCTAGACTGTGGTGACCACTTCTGGGGTAGTATACATTAGTGTATGCCAGACTGTGGTGACCACTTCTGAGGTAGTATACATTAGTGTGTGCCAGACTGTGGTGACCACTTCTGAGGTAGTATACATTAGTGTGTGCTAGACTGTGGTGACCAATTCTGAGGTAGTATACATTAGTGTGTGCCAGACTGTGGTGACCACTTCTGAGGTAGTATACATTAGTGTGTGCCAGACTGTGGTGACCACTTCTGAGGTAGTATACATTAGTGTGTGCCAGACTGTGGTGACCACTTCTGAGGTAGTATACATTAGTGTGTGCCAGACTGTGGTGACCACTTCTGAGGTAGTATACATTAGTGTGTGCCAGACTGTGGTGACCACTTCTGGGGTAGTATACATTAGTGTGTGCCAGACTGTGGTGATCACTTCTTGGGTAGTATACATTAGTGTGTGCCAGACTGTGGTGACCACTTCTGAGGTAGTATACATTAGTGTGTGCCAGACTGTGGTGACCACTTCTGAGGTAGTATACATTAGTGTGTGCCAGACTGTGCTGACCACTTCAGAGGTAGTATACATTAGTGTGTGCCAGACTGTGGTGACCACTTCTGAGGTAGTATACATTAGTGTGTGCCAGACTGTGGTGACCACTTCTGGGGTGGTAGTATACATTAGTGTGTGCCAGACTGTGGTGACCACTTCTGGGGTAGTATACATTAGTGTGTGCCAGACTGTGGTGACCACTTCTGAGGTAGTATACATTAGTGTGTGCCAGACTGAGTTGACCACTTCTGAGGTAGTATACATTAGTGTGTGCCAGACTGTGGTGACCACTTCTGAGGTAGTATACATTAGTGTGTGCCAGACTGTGGTGACCACTTCTGAGGTAGTATACATTAGTGTGTGCCAGACTGTGGTGACCACTTCTGGGGTAGTATACATTAGTGTGTGCCAGACTGTGGTGACCACTTCTGGGGTAGTATACATTAGTGTGTGCCAGACTGTGGTGACCACTTCTGAGGTAGTATACATTAGTGTGTGCCAGACTGTGGTGACCAATTCTGAGGTAGTATACATTAGTGTGTGCCAGACTGTGCTGACCACTTCTGAGGTAGTATACATTAGTGTGTACCAGACTGTGGTGACCACTTCTGAGGTAGTATACATTAGTGTGTGCCAGACTGTGGTGACCACTTCTGGGGTAGTATACATTAGTGTGTGCCAGACTGTGGTGACCACTTCTGGGGTAGTATATATTAGTGTGTGCCAGACTGTGGTGACCACTTCTGAGGTAGTATACATTAGTGTGTGCCAGACTGTGGTGACCACTTCTGAGGTAGTATACATTAGTGTGTGCCAGACTGTGGTGACCACTTCTGAGGTAGTATACATTAGTGTGTGCCAGACTGTGGTGACCACTTCTGAGGTAGTATACATTAGAGAGTGCCAGACTGTGGTGACCACTTCTGAGGTAGTATACATTAGTGTGTGCCAGACTGTGGTGACCACTTCTGAGGTAGTATACATTAGTGTGTGCCAGACTGTGGTGACGACTTCTGACGTAGTATACATTAGTGTGTGCCAGACTGTGGTGACCACTTCTGAGGTAGTATACATTAGTGTGTGCCAGACTGTGGTGACCACTTCTGAGGTAGTATACATTAGTGTGTGCCAGACTGTGGTGACCACTTCTGAGGTAGTATACATTAGTGTGTGCCAGACTGTGGTGACCACTTCTGGGGTAGTATACATTAGTGTGTGCCAGACTGTGGTGACCACTTCTGGGGTAGTATACATTAGTGTGTGCCAGACTGTGGTGACCACTTCTGAGGTAGTATACATTAGTGTGTGCCAGACTGTGGTGACCACTTCTGAGGTAGTATACATTAGTGTGTGTCAGACTGTGCTGACCACTTCAGAGGTAGTATACATTAGTGTGTGCCAGACTGTGGTGACCACTTCTGAGGTAGTATACATTAGTGTGTGCCAGACTGTGGTGACCACTTCTGGGGTAGTATACATTAGTGTGTGCCAGACTGTGGTGACCACTTCTGGGGTAGTATACATTAGTGTGTGCCAGACTGTGGTGACCACTTCTGAGGTAGTATACATTAGTGTGTGCTAGACTGTGGTGACCACTTCTGAGGTAGTATACATTAGTGTGTGCCAGACTGTGGTGACCACTTCTGAGATAGTATACATTAGTGTGTGCCAGACTGTGGTGACCACTTCTGAGGTAGTATACATTAGTGTGTGCCAGACTGTGGTGACCACTTCTGAGGTAGTATACATTAGTGTGTGCCAGACTGTGGTGACCACTTCTGAGGTAGTATACATTAGTGTGTGCCAGACTGTGGTGACCACTTCTGAGGTAGTATACATTAGTGTGTGCCAGACTGTGGTGACCACTTCTGGGGTAGTATACATTAGTGTGTGCCAGACTGTGGTGACCACTTCTTGGGTAGTATACATTAGTGTGTGCCAGACTGTGGTGACCACTTCTGAGGTAGTATACATTAGTGTGTGCCAGACTGTGGTGACCACTTCTGAGGTAGTATACATTAGTGTGTGCCAGACTGTGCTGACCACTTCAGAGGTAGTATACATTAGTGTGTGCCAGACTGTGGTGACCACTTCTGAGGTAGTATACATTAGTGTGTGCCAGACTGTGGTGACCACTTCTGGGGTAGTATACATTAGTGTGTGCCAGACTGTGGTGACCACTTCTGGGGTAGTATACATTAGTGTGTGCCAGACTGTGGTGACCACTTCTGAGGTAGTATACATTAGTGTGTGCCAGACTGAGTTGACCACTTCTGAGGTAGTATACATTAGTGTGTGCCAGACTGTGGTGACCACTTCTGAGGTAGTATACATTAGTGTGTGCCAGACTGTGGTGACCACTTCTGAGGTAGTATACATTAGTGTGTGCCAGACTGTGGTGTCCACTTCTGGGGTAGTATACATTAGTGTGTGCCAGACTGTGGTGACCACTTCTGGGGTAGTATACATTAGTGTGTGCCAGACTGTGGTGACCACTTCTGAGGTAGTATACATTAGTGTGTGCCAGACTGTGGTGACCAATTCTGAGGTAGTATACATTAGTGTGTGCCAGACTGTGCTGACCACTTCTGAGGTAGTATACATTAGTGTGTACCAGACTGTGGTGACCACTTCTGAGGTAGTATACATTAGTGTGTGCCAGACTGTGGTGACCACTTCTGGGGTAGTATACATTAGTGTGTGCCAGACTGTGGTGACCACTTCTGGGGTAGTATACATTAGTGTGTGCCAGACTGTGGTGACCACTTCTGAGGTAGTATACATTAGTGTGTGCCAGACTGTGGTGACCACTTCTGAGGTAGTATACATTAGTGTGTGCCAGACTGTGGTGACCACTTCTGAGGTAGTATACATTAGTGTGTGCCAGACTGTGGTGACCACTTCTGAGGTAGTATACATTAGTGTGTGCCAGACTGTGCTGACCACTTCTGAGGTAGTATACATTAGTGTGTGCCGGACTGTGGTGACCACTTCTGAGGTAGTATACATTAGTGTGTGCCAGACTGTGGTGACCACTTCTGGGGTGGTAGTATACATTAGTGTGTGCCAGACTGTGGTGACCACTTCTGGGGTAGTATACATTAGTGTGTGCCAGACTGTGGTGACCACTTCTGAGGTAGTATACATTAGTGTGTGCCAGACTGTGGTGACCACTTCTGAGGTAGTATACATTAGTGTGTTCCAGACTGTGGTGACCACTTCTGAGGTAGTATACATTAGTGTGTGCCAGACTGTGGTGACCACTTCTGAGGTAGTATACATTAGTGTGTGCCAGACTGTGGTGACCACTTCTGGGGTAGTATACATTAGTGTGTGCCAGACTGTGGTGACCACTTCTGGGGTAGTATACATTAGTGTGTGCCAGACTGTGGTGACCAATTCTGGGGTAGTATACATTAGTGTGTGCCAGACTGTCGTGACCACTTCTGAGGTAGTATACATTAGTGTGTGCCAGACTGTGCTGACCACTTCTGAGGTAGTATACATTAGTGTGTGCCAGACTGTGGTGACCACTTCTGAGGTAGTATACATTAGTGTGTGCCAGACTGTGGTGACCACTTCTGGGGTAGTAAACATTAGTGTGTGCCAGACTGTGGTGACCACTTCTGAGGTAGTATACATTAGTGTGTGCCAGACTGTTGTGACCACTTCTGAGGTAGAATACATTAGTGTGTGCCAGACTGTGGTGACCACTTCTGAGGTAGTATACATTAGTGTGTGCCAGACTGTGGTGACCACTTCTGGGGTAGTATACATTAGTGTGTGCCAGACTGTGGTGACCACTTCTGAGGTAGTATACATTAGTGTGTGCCAGACTGTGGTGACCACTTCTGGGGTAGTATACATTAGTGTGTGCCAGACTGTGGTGACTTTTATGTGGGGAAGACCAAACACTCTTTAAAGGACAGAGTTTATGAGCATTTGAGTGACATTTTTAAGAAAAAGGAAAGTAACATGCTCTTTAAACACACTGGAAATTGTCCTGGTACATCTACTATAAAGTTTAAATTTAGTGTAATTGACAAGGTGACTGTTGACCCCAGGGATGGTGATTGGAAAACTTTATTGGAGTATCATGAACTCTCCTGGCAAATTCATTTGAATGCCACCACAAAACCAGGTTTAAATAAGTATAGATCTTTAAACAGTGCTTTGAAATTAAGATTCATTAAGATATAAGATTGTTTTCCTGCAATCAACACTAGCATTATTTTTCTGGGTTCTTCAAAATTGTACAATTACATAATTATTTAATTGTGTCTATTTTGTGATTGATTTTTTTTCTTGTATATTTAAACTGTGACTTTTCCATTGCCAACTCATGCTCTGATGAAGTCTTGTATAGACAAAAGCACTTTTCATGAGTCTTTGTTTTATATTTTTTATTTTATCTTATTAAATACATTTTTATCTTTCGGGTGGTTGGTTTCCTTTGTTACAAGCCGCCTGCTTGTGTTTTTGATTACTAGTGCTCTGTTTCTAAGTTACTGCCTTTCTTGTTCACAGATATGTTAACATTAAATTGTAGACTTCATGCTGTGATGTCTACTCACAGCCAAATAATAAAGCTTCTGCCAATAGACAACAAAGCAAGGAAAGCAAGGACCGTACCCAAAGAACGTTGTGCATATGCTGATGCGTTTGCTACAATCAATTCCTTCCTTTGCACAATAACTACTGTGGGTTGCAAGAACATACACACAAACTCACACAACCATCGATTACAGCCAGTTGCATGACAATACATCTCAGATATCTGCCAGAGAACAAGTGAATGAATACAATCATAAGCAAGGAATAAGAAATGCACCTCATCTATCTGCTATCAAAACAATACAATAGAACTTCTCAGCTCAAATCAGAAACAAAGACCCCAAAGTCAGGAACATATGTTTCACTTATATAGTGAGAAAGCTGCTACAATAAAAGGTTTTGCATTAGCAAGCATTTTCTGAAGGATCCAAAGTCTGAAATTCATGCCTGATATTATTTAATGACTGCAGACCACAACAACTTGGCAGAAAGCCTTATAATTTTACAGGGATTTAAGAACAATACCTATCAACTTCTTTGCTCAAGAATTCTAGACAAAGTCAAATTTGAAACGCTATTTTATCTTACCTATTTGCTCACTCAATAACAACATTCCTTTTTGCAGGGATGACCCAGGAGCACTGTCTGAGCAACTTACTAAAAGGCACACAGTAGACAAATGGAGGTAGATGGATTCAAACCCTGAATTTCTGAACAGTTATGAAACTCTAGTAGCTAGCATCATTGTCAGTGATTCATCCTAAGAATTTTTTTCAGAAAATGAAGATATTGAGGAAGGTCTGGTACTTTGTGGAATGGAGTAATGCTCTAAGCTCTTAAAGGAAAACTCCACCCTAGAGCTAAAACAAAATCTGTTTTTTTCACTCTATCTTTGTTTCCTGGCCTATTTTAATACCTCAAAATCACTTTAAATGCTTTATTTGTAATTTTAGTCTGTTTTTCACAACATGGCTACAAATGGAGCTTGATGTATCAATGTGATTTTGTTTTCCCTCAACCCATTCTCTTTCCCATAATGCTTTGTATGACTCATGCCAGACATAAGGAAGTAACTGTGAATTCCCATGCCATTGACATATAATGGGATTTGTGTGAGTCACTGTTATCTTCTTTAGCTTCTTTAAAAGGACTGGTTCTTTTCTGTCTCTAGTCACCCTCATTTATGTTTGGCTCAGACCTTGTTTTACACTATACTTAGAAGTTATCCAGCTACATCCAGAACAGTAACTAGATTGCAGGCCTTTGTTCAGGGTTTTCTGTTGTAGTTCGTGTGGAATCCCAAGAACTGTGACTGTACTGAGTGAGTAGGAATCCCCAGAACTGTGACTGACCTGAGTAAGTAGGAATCCCCAGAACTGTGACTGTACTGAGTAAATAGGAATGCCCAGAACTGTGGCTGTACTAAGTATGAATCCCGAGAACTGTGACTGTACTAAGTACAAATTCCCAGAACTGTGACTGTACTGAGTAAGTAGGAATCCACAGAACTGTGACTGTACTGAGTAAGTAGTCACCCCAGAACTGTGACTGTAATGAGTAAGCAGGAATCCCCAGAACTGTGACTGTACTGAGTAAGTAGTCACCCCAGAACTGTGACTGTACTAAGTAGGAATCCCCAGAACTGTGACTGTACTGAGTAAGTAGTCACCCTTGAACTGTGACTGTAGTGAGTAAGGACTCCCCAGAACTGTGACTGTACTAAGTACTCATCCCAGAACTGTGACTGTACTGAGTAAGTAGTCACCCCAGAACTGTGACTGTACTGAGTAAGTAGGAATCCCAGAACTGTGACTGTACTGAGTAGGAATCCTCAGAAATGTGACTGTACTAAGTAGGACTCCCCAGAACTGTGATTGTACTGAGTAAGTAGTCACCCCAGAACTGTGACTGTACTGAGTGAGTAGGAATCCCCAGAACTGTGGCTGTACTGAGTAAGTACGAATCCCTAGAACTGTGACTGTACTGAGTAAGTAGAAATCCCTAGAACTGTGACTGTACTAAGTACTCCTCCCCAGAACTGTGGCTGTATTGAGTAAGTACTCATCCCCAGAACTGTGACTGTACTGAGTAAGTACTCATCCCCAGAACTGTGACTGTACTGAGAAGTAGTCATCCCCAGAACTGTGGCTGTACTGAGTAAGTAGGAATCCCCAGAACTGTGACTGTACTGAGTAAGTAGTCAACCCAGAACTGTGATTGTACTGAGTAGGAATCCCTAGAACTGTGACTCCACTTCTGCTCCTTCCCTCATTATGCGAGTACGCCCTTCTCTTCTTCACATCCAATGCCCAACAATTCTACAAACTGCAAATACTTTGCTCTCTGCTGGTGTGTAGCCAGGATTTTGTTTCATACTGACTTCTGCCAGGATACTGACCTTTTCCACACTGCCATCACAATGCTCTTTTTAATTTCTAGAAAGGGTGTGTGGTCAACTTATAAAATGTTCAGGTCTCTGTCTGTTGAATTTACAAGAACCAGCTTATTGATTATTGAAACAGTAAGACCAAAAGCATGATCACTGGTCAGGAGAAAGATACTATGTACAAGATTGTTGCAACTCAATATTTCCTTATTCTGGGGTAGTAGAGGTGTGGGAAGAAAGCTCCTCCCTGTTTGGGGGA
The DNA here is from genome assembly GCF_019279795.1 of Protopterus annectens. Classification (NCBI taxonomy): domain Eukaryota; kingdom Metazoa; phylum Chordata; order Ceratodontiformes; family Protopteridae; genus Protopterus; species Protopterus annectens. Next base: position 360,761,454 of record NC_056743.1, on the reverse strand, counting down.
AGATGAAGCTCCCCTGCAAAAGTCCTGTACAGCAGGTTTTGAGATTCTCTGTCTTCATTTGACATTTATGGTTTAATGTTTGAAGTTGCAGGACTCACACTTATGGGCCTCCCACTTCCAAAAGGGTGAAAAGATATTCTGAAAGACAGAAAATGCTCACCACAGCCATGCCCAAGAACAAAAGGTTGCCTTTAAATATATGTCAGATATTTTATCAGATGAAAGAAACTCTGTCACTGGCAATTTACTTTATTTTGGTACAGACAGACAAATGCACTCGCGCATGCAGACACAAAAACAATCAAGATCTGTATTCTTTGAGAACACAGTGGGTTAAGATTGGAGAGATTTACCTCTCTGTCCCAGATGAATTTACCAATGGTTGTGGATTATTATTCTTAAGTCACCAAATTGCCAAATGTATAACCGATTAACCTGCATACATAAATACTTTGGAATATGATGCCAAAGTTCCTCAATGTTTCCGATAAAACTACTGTTGTGTTGATGACTTTACCTTTAAATGTCTTTAATTGTAGTACACTAGCACTTTGTAAAAAAGATACAAGTCTATGGCTACCAGCGACTTCAGCAGTGATCTATTATACACCATTTTGTAGGCATTGATCAAGTCACATAAACAGATTCAAATGGTATAATACTTTAAAATAAAAATCAGAGGTCTGGAAAACTTGAAATAATTAGAAAGATTGCCTAATCCAGTTTCTTCAAAAGCCTATGTCTAGAAAGCATTGCTAGGGAGTCAGTACTACTCTGGGAAACTTAATAATCAAAACAAAAATATGTAATGTAGAAAAATATGCTGATTGATTGAGCAATACCTTCCAAAGATTATGGAACAAATTTCTCATTATAAGCATAGGAAATGATATTGCTTTACATAGGAAGTAGTCTCTGGATAGCTAAATATGTTAGTAATGGCATACTGCATCCAAAATTACATTAGAACAAGATGATAAGCTTCTCCAGGATGCCCAGAAAACTGCTTCTGCAGTAATGACCTTTCTTTAATTGCCAAAATAAATAGTATCATGACAATCCGTAATAAGGACATACAATTTTAATGGCGTGTAAATGGTCAAGACTAAGAACAAATGCTGGAATAAGATTATAGATAGTGGCAGAAAGAAATGTCACCATCAGTAAGGATCTGGGGACACTAATATCTGCAGAAGTCAGATGAAGACATTTTGTAGCCCCTCTAATTATAACATGCATGTCAAATCACTCTAGGGATATCACTCCATGTCTCTGTGCCTGCCTGATCTTACCCAGTATTGAAAACAGCATATTTTGTAGGTTTTGATCTAGTGACCTGAAGCAGCTTGAGAAGACAGTTCTTTACTATAAAATTTAGAGGACATAAGATAGAAAACCTGAAGTATTGAGAAGGACTATACAAAGGTTGATTAGATTCTGTTTAACAGTGATGTCTGACTGGTCTATAATGAAATGAATGAATGCGTTTGTAACTTGTGCCTAGTAAGCAGCATTGGTGGGGTCGACAAACTGGTCACACAAAACGTGAAAAAAAAAGCAGGCAACAGAAAAAAAGCACAATTTTAATACCTTCTCAGTTGGTGGTATTAGCTTTCCTTTATGATTAAAGAAAATCAGTTGTTAACTTCCTTCAGCATCGATCTTGCTTTTTATATTATCTCCTTCTCCAAATTAATAAGTTTTAACATACATCTTACTGGGTATTTATGAATTTAATAGTTACAACTTTAAAATTTGAGAAAAAGCAAAAGCTCTGCACTGGCAGTTGCTGTTTCTTTTCCAGGAGCACTTAAAGAATAAAAGATAAACTGAATACATTTGCTGCATTCTTTAACAGTTTAGACTGCAAACAAAGGTGATTCTAAGTTGAATAAGAACATGCATATATAATGCTGCACACCAATTCATTGAAGTGCAGAATATTAAGTTTATGTGATTTATTGCCCACAGAAGCACCACATTTATATGTTTCTTAGCTGCTGACTGACCATCTTATAGTTCAAAGAAGCTTACTGTTGCAGATTATTACAGAGTGAATCCACTGAAAAAAAAAAACAAAGAAGCAAGTGAAATTATCCATGGCTTATGTAAAATATATAAATCCTGTTTGCACAGTGTTACCATTCACAGAAAATTAGTACATCGGGTGAACAAAATACATACATTAGAAAGTGATCTAATTTCATCCGCTTTTTAGAATATTTAACTTTGCTATATTTCTTTACCTGTACACTTTCCTCTGGGTTCCATCTTAAGAGAAAATATACTGAAATCAGTACAGTGTGTACACCTCCTAGCAGTGCTGGAGAGCATGTTAATCCATGATAGACACCTTGTTCCGCAAACACAATTAATGATCTCCCATCCGCTCTGCTGATTGCACCAGTTTGCTATCAGTTCTACCAAAATCCTCTAACTTGCTCTTGCACTGCCTAAAACACAAAGTACTCTGCAATTTTCAATGCAAACCTCAATGTCCAAGTCCTGTGGTCATGATTCCTGCCTTATCTTCCCCATGTGCTCTACAAATCTCGCACACAGAAGTGCTGATGTCTAGGCTGCTGGGAACAAATTTAGGCTTGATGCTGCTGGAAAGTCTGGAAGGGAGCCCAGTATTTTTTAAATGCTGAACTGGGTCCCCAGACAGCACCACACCCTAAACAGCTGCCTACATTGCCTTTTGCTGGATCCTGATCTGACATTGACCCCCAAGTCAACAGAGTTCTTTTTTAACTGAATGCTTCTTACAAAATTTCTAACCATATCTCATTAGAAGCAAGAGGAGTTATATCAGCTTTCCATTCCTCCTTATAACCTCTACTTTACCTTATTATCCACCTAACTCTCTTCAGTAACCTCCTTCTTCTACACTTTACCCTCTTCTCCACTTCTCTGACACTTTTTCATCACTGTGCTCTCTGGCTTTCTATCCCACCCCTTCTATTTAGCTACATTCGTATGCCACCTTCCTTACCTAGTTAGCTGATTGTCTCCTTCCTCATCTCCCTTAGTGGCTGGGCCCGCCGCCCTCGGCCTAGCGGGCTCACCTCTCCCCCCCACCCTACCCCCATTTCCCACCCACCCCCAGGGTCCTAGTCTTATAGCTCTACAGCCACACCCCTATCCCTCCTATCCTATCCCTCTCCTTCCCACCAAATTGTTACCTAGCCACACACCTTCCCCTCCCCTTCTCTTTCTTTGCCCTATTACCTTAATTCTTATATTACCTTTCTCCTTTTCTTACACTTCTCTCTTTACCCTCCTCTTTCTTCTCCAGTCTTATCATTCTTTCCAATTCTTATTCACCACCATTTTTAAATAGATATACTACCATTCTCTCTCCTTTCTATTGTCCTCTTTCCTCCTCCTGGATTACTAAATATAATGACCACCTGCCAACCTATACCCTATCTCTCAGTCTTACTCTTGACCACCCTTTCTCAACATACCATATCACCTTCTTTGAAATTTCACTTAACAACTATCATAACTCCTCACAAAAACACACTTCTACTATATTCACTTTCACATCATACCCTAATGTTAATTCCACCCTAGCTATCATCTATCTAAATTTCACAGACTACATCAGCTTTACCTACCTACTACAATCAGATAAAACAAAACCTCTAACATTTCTAAAGAGCAACTATTTAACTAAACTAGTTAATCCTACACTACAAGATGGTGACATCCATCCCAACCCTGGCCCCACCTCCTCCTCCCCAAAACTGCTCACCTAACCTCAATAATAACTTCCTCATAGGACACCTTAACATTCAAAGCATAAATAAGAAAATACCCCTCATCCATGCCCTCCTAGATATCCACTCTTTTGACATTCTTTGCCTCTCTGAAACCTGGCTAAACCCAGGCACAAAAGATTCAGAGATTATACCCCCAAGGTTATAATATAGTAAGACATGACCGCTTAAAGGTGGTGGAGTAGCAATACTTTTCAAAAATCAGCTTAACATCTCTACACAACCAGCATGTCCAAACCAAGATAGCAAAATAGAAGCTATCATTATTAAACTCCAACTTATGCCAAAAAAGCCATTTACTTTATTTGCTTGTATCTTCCTCCAGGTAATAACATTCCAATATTAGAAGACTTTCTTAGCTGGGTTTCGAAACCATAATTCTTTGCGACGTTAACATAGATTGGAACACTATTAATGCTGACAATCCCTCCTCTCATATTAACCTACATGGTTTCTCCCAAACTATTACCTCAACTACAAGAGTCAATAAGCCCAGTAAAAGAGAGTATATTAGACTGGATACTCACAAATAAAGTCAACAAACAGTATAAAGTAGGTACTATGCCAGACGATATCAGCGACCACTCCTAACCTACATTACTAGACAAAAGTCAGAATGTGTTAACCTCCCAAATACAAGGCTAATTCGTTCTATCAAGCATTTTAACATAGACCTTTTCAAGCTGAACTGAGAGCATGCAATTGGAATTGCTTAAAATCACTTCCCCTGGAGGAGGCAGTCTTATTCTTTAATACTACCTTCTTATCCATACTGGATAAACATGCTCCAGAACGTTCTATTAGAGTAAAGACCAAAACAGCCCCATGGCTTACCAACGATACTAAAACTCATTCATGCTAGAAACAAAGCATGGACGAAATGGAGATGCCATAGACAAAACCCTGATTTAGTTCATTTCCGCCAGCTTAGAAATCTGGCTAAGAAATCAATAATCTCTGACAAGAAAAACTTCTACTGTGAACTTCAGGAAACCCATCTTAACAATTCTAAACAATTCATCAGTAAATAGACTTCTTTCCCAGGAATTGCTAAAACTCCTTCCCACTCAATGCTGACCCAGAAACCCTCTCCAGACTGCTAATGCATTCAACTCTTTTTTCTCTGAAACTTTTCAATCCCTAGCCAAACAAATGAACACCAACAACTCTTATATTCCAACTATTCTAGCTAACTCCTCCTACAACTTCTCTCTAAAACCTATATCTACTTCTTTCATCTACAGACTCATTCACAAACTGAAACCTTGTAACCCTTCTGCTGAAAAGATCACTTCTCTTTTCCTTCAGAAAGCTGCCAAAGAAATTACATATCCTATATCCTTACTTATAAACAGAACTATCCAAGAGAACCATCCTGACATCTGGAAAGTCTCCTATATTATCCCACTACATAAAGGTGGTAACTCCCTTGACCTTTCCAACTTTAGACCACCTTCTCTCACCCCTAGCAAAAATCATGGAAAAATGTATTCATCAGCAACTTGTGCACTATCTCTCTCTTCACAACATAATAGCAAACTGTCAGCATGGTTTTAGACCTCACCACAGTACCACCACTGCCCTTCTTTCTTTGTAGATACTATCAACAAAAATCGAAACAACAATACTCTCTCTCGCCTTTTCATTGATCTCTAAAGCTTTCGACATGGTCAACCACTCTCTCTTAATTAACATTCTTGAATCTCTCTTGTGATAACTTTGCCATTAATTGGTTTAGATCTTATCTTGACAACAGACAACAAGCAGTTATATAAATCCATATCTCATCACTCTTGCCCATTTTCCATTGGAGTTCCCAGGGCTCCATTCTTGGTCCACTTCTGTTCTCCCTCTTTATTAACGATCTTCAGACTGCAATCCCACAAGCAACCTGATGATTCAACCCTTATCTGCTCGGCACCATCCTCAACTGAACTGATCTCAGTGACCCAAAATACCTTTAATACTGTAGAAACTTGGTTTTCTAGACGGTTTCTCCTACTAAATGCCAAAACCAAACTACTCCACTTCACCCCCACCACTCGGTCCCCTTTAAACTTTACCATCTCCTCAAATAATGGTACTATCATCTCACCTGATCCAACTACAAAACTTTTAGGAATAACCATTGACAATAATCTCTCCTTCGATCAGCACATCAACAACAACATCAGGTTAGTTAACAGAAAAATAGGATCCTATATCGTATCAAACCTTTTCTAACCCCAGCAACTAGAACCAAGATTGCACAATCTCATCTTTTATCAACTCTCCTATATGCTTCCCTATTTATACAAACCTTAAGAAAATTAATCTTAACAAACTTGCTACTTGCTATAACAACATAGCTCGCCACTAGTAACCCCTTTAGGACCCACCATTGTATAAACCTAAAACAACTAGGCTGGCTTGAATTTCAAAACTACCTTATAATTCCTCAACTCACTATTGCCCACAACATATTACACCTACCTGACAACACCCCAATACTCTCTCAACTTCTAATCCCTTACAACAATCTTAACTCACTTCGCTCCTCTAGTAAACTCATGACAAAATCTATAAAGGCAAACAACACAGCAGGTGATTCTCTATTCACTAACACAATAGGTAGAAGTTGGAATCTCTTACCTTGTGACATAACTCTGACTACATCCCAGCCACTTTTCAAACAGAAAATTAAACTGTACTTCCAAAATCATTGGCTTTGTTCCTGCAGTACACCTGACTAACCTTTCTCATACTCTGTTTCTCCTCCACTCTTTTTATCTCTACCCTATTCAGTTCTGTTCTTTTTACTGTTGAGATTTAAGTATGTACATTTTGTACAATTGCTGATATTTAATGAACTGCATATTGTAAACTTGTTTCTCTTTGAAATTATCTTTCATTCTTTTTGTTTTTGTAATTTCTGATTTAGCTATATCTTAGAGCAGTCAATTTTTTATGTAATGTACTTAGTATATAGTGGAGCTTTTCTCCTCGGGCCTCTGCTGAAAATGGACATGTATCCAGCCAGACTAGCCCGGTCAACAAATGTAAAATAAAATAAAATAAAAAAATCAGTAAATGTTCTCCCTAGAAGAGAACATGGTCTTCTGGTTACCATCCTTGCTCTTCTCAGAATACGGTTCCACTTCACACTGCCAAGAGCAAACTGCTTAGATTCCTTAATCTTGTTAACAATGGAGGGTGCCTCTGCATTGTTATAAATAAAAACAACTGATCCTGTTAGAGTTTCATTTCTCCTTAGGTCTCCCACAAAAATTCCCATTGGAAGGTATTTTCTTCCTCTCTGCAGTAAACTGCCTAAAAGAGAAGAAAGTTATTCCTTCAGGAGCTTTAGTGCCTTACAAATGATACGACCTTCTTTTGTTCTTTAGTTTTGTAAATGGGCATTTTCCAAGATTGCTCTTGCCACCTGGAATACAGTTTCTGAAACCAGAAGGAGTTCTGAGAAACTTCAGAACTACAAGAAATCTCTAAAACAGCATTGTTCTAAAGACAATGAATGTAACTGTTTTAGAGACATTAATTCTGCCAAATCAGCTTCCATTTTCTCTACATTATTCTATTTTATGATGTAGACTGGGAACCTAATTTATTTTATTTGTGTAAAATGATTTCTCTGCTTCTTTGTTAAATGTCCCTACACCTTAGTGCAAAAAGCCCAGTAACATGTATTCTCATCTTCCTACACCATTTACCCCTCTACAAACTAGGGTGTAGAGTTTCATACTGGTCCTATGTAACATTTTATGCAACCACAGCCAAGGGAATGGGTTTGGCTGAATCAGAAAGGAAAGAAGACCCTGTTGAGCTTGACTCTAGTCTGGCACTGTGAAGAGACATGAGAGGTGTATAATAAGTGGAAGACCCCAGCTATGGATGAAATACCACTACTCTCTTAATTTTTTCACTTACCCAATGAGGTAGGGTTCTTGCTTCTGGCTCCAAGCACCTGGGCATCTGGGCATGACCTGCTCTGGGGACAGTGTCAGGTGGGGAGTTTGACTGGAGTGGTACACCTGTCAGTGAGCAATGCAGGTATCCTATGGTGAGCTCAGGGAAGACAGAAACCTCTTGTGCAGCAGAAAGGCAAATGATTGCTTGATCCTGATTTTTCAGTATGAATACAGACAGTGAAAGTGGGGCCTCACAATCCTTCTGGCTTTTTGGGTTTTAAGCAGAAGCAGGTGTCACAAAAGTTGCCACAGGGTGAACTGGCTTGTGGTGACCAAGCATTCATAGTGATGTCATGTCTTGATCCTTCAATAGCAGCTCTTTCTATTATTGTGAATAAGAATTTACCAAGTGTCGGATTCTTTACCCACTAATAGAGAACGTGAGCTGGGTTTAGACTGTCATTGGACAGATCCCTACTGATGATGTGTTTTTGCGATAGTAATCCTGCTCAGTACGAGAGAAACCACAGGTTCAGATATTTGGTGTATAACTGAGATATCAAGTTACTTCCTCAGCAGTTACCATCATTGCTTCTGGTTATCATTTACAGTGTTTCTCACTGTATAACCTTTGTACAACGTTGTACAAATCATCCATATCTGTTGCATTACCCTCTTATGTCAGTTTGAATGCTGTTTTATTATTTTGTCTGCCTTCATTTGTGCTTGTTTTAATTATGTTAATCATTTACAGTGTTTCTCACTGTATAACCTTTGTACAACGTTGTACAAATCATCCATATCTGTTGCATTACCCTCTTATGTCAGTTTGAATGCTGTTTTATTATTTTTTTTTGCCTTCATTTGTGCTTGTTTTAATTATGTTAATCATTTACAGTGTTTCTCACTGTATAACCTTTGTACAACGTTGTACAAATCATCCATATCTGTTGCATTACCCTCATGTCAGTTTGAATTCTGTTTTATTATTTTTTTGCCTTAATTTGTGCTTGTTTTAATTATGTTAATCATTTACAGTGTTTCTCACTGTATAACCTTTGTACAACGTTGTACAAATCATCAATATCTGTTGCATTACCCTCTTATGTCAGTTTGAATTCTGTTTTATTATTTTTTTTGCCTTCATTTGTGCTTGTTTTAATTATGTTATGTTAATCGTTTACAGTGTTTCTCACTGTTTTCTTTGTACAGCATTGTACAAATCATCAATATCTGTTGCATTACCCTCATGTCAGTTTGAATTCTGTTTTATTATTTTTTTGCCTTAATTTGTGCTTGTTTTAATTATGTTATGCTTATTATTCTTACCTACATGGCCAGGATCATGTCTGAAAAGGGGTCTCAGAACAGTTCACTTACCAAGTAAATAAATGTTAAATAGATAAATAAATCCCCAGAAGAAAGCTACACTTTTCAATCACAGATTCACCCACACTTTGACAGTATCTACACAACAACTTAAAATGCCTTACTAACTAAATTAAATTTATCCCCTAATTTAACCCATATCTAAACAAACAAAGCCAATGCAAATGCTTCACTTCTGGACATGTCACATAATAACCAACACTCTTTAACCTGAATACAATTTTACTTATTCAGCTTGTATTTAAGCCACTCCTTTGCTTGATTTAAAGTCTCATGTACTGTATAAATAGCCGTTATTTCCACCTAACGTAAGTTGCATCACTGCTCGCCTTATGCATATGGGAAGTAGGCAGCTGCCTAGTGCACTGTACTTTGTAGGGGCACTGTTTCCACATTTATTTATTTATTTGTTAAAGCAATATTTCATTACTCTAAAATAATAAGTAAAGCTTCCCCGCAGGAAAACAATGTGCATACAGTACAGAGGGCAGTGTTCCACCTTACATTCACCCTAAACATTCTGAGGTCATGGGAGTACAGACCCCACAATCTTCAAATGTAGGTGTGAAGGCACCTGAAAGAATTTTTTTTTATTTGCCCAACCACAGAGGGAGGAATATTCTGCAGAATTCTAGGCAGGCAGGAGCAGAATTGCTTGGAGATGGTGAGAAAAGATGTATTACTAATTTTACACTGTTGGCAGTGATCAACCAGATATTTTGGGCAATATTTCAGACTTTGAATTTTGTGTGGACAATTGAAATGGGAGAAATGGCACTGTGGAATGTGTTGTTACTGTTTTTACAATGCTGGCACTGATCAACCAGGTATTTTTGGTGGTATTAATCTGGCTTTGTGATTTGTGTGGAGAAACTTGAATATAAATACTTTAATGTATGGCAATGTGTTTGTGTGAACTGTGGAGTCATATCTCTCAACCTCTTAGCAAGAAATCTGGGCAAAGCCTACAGTAATGGAGAGGGAGCCAAAACTTGAGGCAGATTTTAAATATTGCTCTTAAAAACTTAGAAAGTTATAGAATAACAGGATTTCTGTTAGCATGTATGTAATGAAGGAAATTAAGACTGAAAGCCAAATGTATGTCATTATTTAGTGATTTCAATCCTCAGAAATTTGCAAAAAAAAAATAATGTTATGAAAAGCAGGCCAAAAATATGATGCAAAAATCTGGATATTCTGTGAAAATCTGACAGTTGAAAGATATGTGTGTAACTGAAAAATTACACAGCTATCAAACATCCTGGTTATAACTGCAGAATGGGAGCTGTGCTTGGGGTTGGCTGGATGACAGTAACTGTTCCTCTTGTCATGTTCTGGCTTAGCAGGATTAGTGTGCATTTGTGAGAAGAAAGAAAGAAACTTCAGTACATAGCAGGACATATGACTTGCACAGAAAGTGTAGGTAGAATTGCTGTGACTGTCTTCTGTGGAGGAAATGATTATCTGTCTGCTGGTGCTGTTTGCTTATTGTTTGTTTTTGCAGGACTAATGTGATTATGTGTTTACAACAAAGGTGAAATACATTACACAGTCATTCTCTTTTGTCACTATCATATGCCTGAATTGTACATAGAAGTGCCTGTAACTGCTTTATGGAGCTTGTCTGGATGAAAGTAAGTGACCCTGTTGCCAGTTGTTCAGTTTAACTGGAATGCCTCACAAAAGTAAAGGATAACTGCATCACTGTTTGTGTTCAGTATCACAAGCCAGACATTCAGAATTTTGGGGACTGGTTATCCCACACACCAAGGCTGCATATGTGGATTTTGACATGAGCCATGAACCCCACCTAGTCTAAAAGCAGCCCTGCTAATAGATTTACGCAGAAGGTTTCTGTACTAGTGTTGGGGGCTGCAAACGCTGCCATTATTTGTTTAACATCCCTCTCAAACCTCAAGGGTCACTATATCTTGTGTTGTGCTGGTGGCAGTGTGAACATTATTATTTAGCTTTTTTTACGAACTTCATAGTGGTTGATGGAGGGTCACTGTAGCTTATATAGAAGAGCTGTACTGTCTGTGATACCAGATAAGATATGTTATGTTCCATTTTTTTTCAGTTTTGTCCCAGTCTGACATCAGAAGGGTGCACAGAAGGTGGCTGTCTTTTAGGGGTAGAGGTTGAGGTAAAATGCTGTATATAAATATGACAGCAGCAACTTGAAATACTGCTGTGAGCATTTATGTCTTATTTTTAATCACAATTTAACACCAGAGAACAGAGGTAATTAGTAAAGCTCGAGTCAGGTCTGGTATCCCACCTGCAACCCTGAGGGTGACAAAACTAACAAGAAACAGAGTAAAAAGGATTAGTCTGGATAAAAATCACTTTAGCTAGCAGATCTAGGAGACTGTGTTTCTCTCTCTCTCTCTCTGACTGATGCGCCCCCCCCCCACCATGGGAAAAATAAATACACCTTACAGAAGTTTCAAGTAGTTTATTCAGTTAAGTAGGTAGATGGTCAAATGTTCTATTAGAACAAGAAACAGATAGGATATGGAATGATTGTTTTTGATCAATGTAGTTATAGGGATGAAAAGCATCAGTTTTTTTTGTTAGGATTTAAGAGAAATGCTGAGTTATCTAATTATTCAATGGCTAGAAAGGCCTGTTTGGTATTGCCCTTTAGGGAGGTTAATGTTTGGATTGAGCAGATGAGTGTAGCAGGATAGCTTGTTTAGTGGTGGAGTGTAGTTTATTGATAAAGATACAACAAATAAAAAATACAAAGTGGTATGAGCAGACTGGGCTCCCAAACAACTAGTATTTGCAGAAAAATAGTAGTTTTAGTGCTCTTATATGGCCCCAGATATAAGCAAGCAATAGATGTTCAACCTAGCACTCCCGTATATAGGATGAAACCCTCTAACTCCTGTAACTATTGTCAATATATTGACAAGCGAGGGCATCGGAGACATCCAGACACCGGAAAGACTACCTATTTCACAGCTGATTATAATACCACTAACATTGTGTGCCTAGCTTTCTGTACTACATGTTGTTCGTTCTATGTGGACATGACCACAAGAAGGTGTCATGATAGGATTAGGGAACACGTATATAACATAAACAGAGGGGCAGGAACTAACACCCTGGCTAGGCATGTTGTAGTATCAGGGACAACACACAACTTTCAATTCATGGTAATTGAGAAAGTTCAGCTAGGATGCAGAGGTGGTGCAATTAGCAATTTGGTAGAGACTAAAGAGCTTGAATGGATTATTAGGATGCGTGCCAACATGGGCAAAGGCCTGAATGATAAAGTTTGCATTAAACCGGTTTTGGTTAATAAGCCACCATGCAGATAAAGTCTCTATATATGCACTTTTATGTATTTTTATTAATTTTAATGTTTTATTACTTGATATTATGCCTCTATCTAGTGATTCTCCTTTTAAATCAGTGACTATTAAGCTAATCGTTTATTGGGAACTGACACTGATAGGCTGTTGCTGTTTTAAAAATTCCCTGTGGAGTTTATTGAGTTGTCTGATGAAGTAGCTCTGGCTATGAAAGCACTCACCATTTTTGTATTGTGGATTAACCTTTGGAGCTTTATTTGATACTATCTGCTGTGGTCTGGTGTTTCTTATATTTTTCTGCAATTATTGATAAATATATTGAAGGGTATGGGGATGAAGATATTGAAGGTTCTGGGGATAAAGATATTGAAGAGTTTGGGGCCTAGAACTGATTCCTGATTGTGCTAACTGTTACTGGGAGGGAACCTGAGTAGTCTTGCTGCCATTTCATGGATTGCTTCCTATTGGATAAGTAGCTGCAGAACTAGGGTATAATGGGGTATCAAGGCCTAGACGGTCTAGCTCCTGGAGGAGTTTCTAGTGTGCTGCTGTATAGAATGCTTTGGATGGGTCCAGGAAGACTGTGGAGACTAACTTCCCATTGTTTCTCAGTTGACTCACTGCATTTGTGACGTTTAGAAGGGCAGTAGTGGTGATGTGGTTAGGTCAAAAGCCATTCTGAGTGGAGGAGAGCAGGTTGTAGCTAGTGAGGTGTTCGAGTCACTGGGCGTGGATACATTTTTCTAATATCTTGGATAGGATTGGGAGTATAGCAATGTGGTGGTAGCTGGTAAGGTCATTTAGAATTTCTGTCTTTATGGAGGGGTATAATGTATGATAATTTCCAGATGTTGGGGGTATGGTTTTCTTGTATGGATGTATTATATTGATACAGAATTTTATAGCCTCTGCTGCTATTGACAAAGGGGGGTACTGCCAACTCAGCAATCTGGAATTTTGTAAATAAATATATTTCATTTGTGAATGTCAACATGCTTCATGTAAGATGCTTGTGTTACAAATGTATTAGAGATGTATGTCATGTATATATCAAGTTAGGTTTGTATAGACGTGTGTTAAAAAGATATTTTACAAATTACTGAGCGTAAAGATGTTGTATCCACAGTGTACCCTACTGGGAAAGAGCAGAAAAGTACATACACTATTGTAACTGTTTAAATGTATATATTTTGTCATAACTGACAGGACAACCAAGGCAATTACTACTACTTTAATAAAACATAAAAACAATAAAACACCATTGAAACAGATAAGTGCTTTCACGGAGAAAACTATGCTTCTTCAGATCCTTAAAAATAACAATGCTGCTATAGCCATTACATAATCATTATTTACCCATTAAACACATATCATGTGGTAATTGTTTCTAATTAATGGAACAGCATCCATCTAATGCACCTCTATTTCTTAAGGTGACGTCCAGATAATACTGGTTTAATACATACATTATTGTTAAGCCCAGGAAAACCATGAGCTTCCATCCTTAAAATCCATTTGAGTTCAGTTTGTTCCAAATAATTATTATCTCCCCCTCTTATGTTATTGTACACCAGCTGTAAAATGCTAAAACTATAACTGTGGGAGGGAAAGTCTGCAATATGTTTGGCCAAAGCTTTGTGTATATTCTGATTTTTTTATATCATATACATGACTATACACCCTATCTCTTAGTCGTTTCAATGTCTTTCCTATGTAGAAACTTGAGCAATAGTTACAAGTAGCCAAATATACTATATTAGTGGTACTACAGGAGGCATAGAATCTGGGTTTTAATACAAAATTAATTGTAGGATGTCCATAACACTGTGTCTTAAAGTTGACATACAGTTCTGTCAGTATTTAGCATCTACCTGTGAAAATACATAGACAAGGGCTTTTCCTCAGATCTTTGCAGATCCTGAAGGTCATAAAACAATAAAACACTTCCAAGACAATACAGAAAACTTCTCATCTTATTGTGTCTGTTGCTGCACTGAAACTTAAAATATAACATCTCCTTTATGGCCCAGCCATAAAGAAATTCAATTTCAGCAATTTTTCTGAAGTTTTGCAAGTTAACCTTCTATATTCCAGTTTCCCCTGTAAAAATATATACATTCAAATGAAAACCACCAATGCAGCACAAATGTCCAATTCAGAATAAAGAACATATGTCATAAAAACTGTATGGACAACCACGTCAACTACTACTACTTAATAATTACTAATTAATTAGTAATTAATTAATTAGTAATTACTACTGGGGGTTTTACCTGGGATAGAGTCAGATGATAAAAATGATGTAATTCTGCAAGCTATCCCAGCATTAATATTTGAGATATTAGTTTAAGAAATGTCCGAGAGAGACTCTGCATTCTGTATTCTGTCTTTGACCTGATACCATCAACTAGAAGCTTCATTCACCACATCTGCCTTGCTGCTCTAATTAAGTAAACTAGGGTATAGTAATTCTCCTAGATTTAGTAAGGAATATAGCAAAACTCAGTTTAGAAATTTTTCATTTATTTATTTGAGACTGTCCTGCAATGTTGTTTTAAACATTTCCTGCAATTTTGAACTCTGATGTCACTGTAATTATATACTGAGTATTTTCTTGTTCTTTTATTATTATTAAATATAATTAAACCTTTCATTGTGGCTGATCTGTTTAGAGATATTTAAGTTCTGGGAGTACTTGCATATTTATTTGGTGACACTGTGTAGGACACTCCTAATAGCCTTGCTCTTCACCAAACTACCATTTGTATTAATAGTAACATTACATAGTAAGATTGGACTCCCTTTGTTAGGGGCCTTAAGTAGCTGATAAGAAGTTGACTGTTGGTGGTAATAACTACCTATAGTTCTGACAGAAGGGGGCATAGCTAGTAAACCTGTGCCAGCCTTTCCTAGGTGTGTGTGTGTTTGTGTGTGTGTGTTTCTGTGTGTTGTGTATATAAATCAAACCTCAAAGAGTGTGTGTGTCAGCTACTTGGGCAGGGGGATCACCTTTATATCCTCGAAATCGCGTTTCGCTGACACACTAATCACCGACACCAAAAGACCGACAACAAAAAATACCGACAACGCAAAACACCGAAAACCATTACACCAACACACTACACGTAAACAACACAGTACACTACATAACATATCCACTATCCCTAACCCAAACCCTAACCCTAAGGTCCGACACTACCGCACACTTACCCTACCTGCACCCTAACCCTAACTCACTTACCCACCCCTAACCCCAAGATCCGACACTACCGCACACTCACCCTACCTGCACCCTAACCATAACTCACTTACCCACCCCTAACCCCAAGATCCGACACTACACACTCACCCTACCTGCACCCTAACCCTAACTCACTTACCCACCCCTAACCCCAAGGTCCAACACTACCGCACACTCACCCTACCTGCACCCTAACCCTAACTCACTTAACCCACCTCTAAACCCACAGTCCCTCACTATCGCACACTTACCTGTCCGCTCCCTAACACTAAATCCCTCACTCGATCGCACACTTACCGAGTCCGTCGGGTTCTCAACTTGTCGGTCATCTGCGTTGTCGGTGTTTTCGTCCCGTCGGATTCCGTGTCGGCGAAACGCACTGTCGGGCATCTGAAGGTGACCCGGGCAGGGACATGAAGCACTGGTTGCACAGAGAGGGTGCTGGAGGTCTTGGCCTGGCCACTCAACTGAGATCTCAACTCCATAGCTGTGCCAGTAGGGAGTCTTATTGAGGATCTGGAGAAAGAGGGAGAAACCAGTCCTGGACTGACTGTGGTCTCTGTGTGATCTTAAGGGAAATTGCACTTGATGCAGAGAGCTGCATCTGGAAATAACATGAGCGTATCTGTCATTCTGCAGTGTACATCCCCACTGGTGCTAGTGGTGAGTTGAAGCTTCTTGATTGCCTGACCAGTGGTGGGGCATCACACAGGCTTCTGGAATAGTGAAGGGTAATGAGGAGTTTTGTTTGGTAAGTGCCAAGATAGAGTTAGCAAAGTAGCTGTTGAATTGATTTGCTGGGCTACCTTATTGTTATTGGGGGCAGGGGGGTTGTCCAGTGTTGAGCAGTGCCTGTAAGGACTGCCAGAAAATGTTGGTGTTACTTTGGTGGGAATTTTCTAGGTCAGTAAAATATACTTCCTTGTTACTAAGTGTCTGTTTTTTTTCTGTTTTTGTGAGATTCCTGAGATGTCTATCACTTTATAGGATCATTTAGGTTTCATTTTTTTGTATACCTTTTCCAGGTAGGGTCTCTTTATGCTAATAGTTACTTGATAGTCTTTTTTACCCAGGGTGCTGGGATGGATGTAACTCTTATTTCTAAGCGGAGCTTGTTTGTTCAGTAAGGTAAGGAAGATATGGTTAAAGTGCGTAACTGCTTCATCTAGTGGTCAGGTCTTTAGGCAGTTCCAAATATATTGCTTTAGGACTGTTGTAAAGATTTCACGGGTGAAATTATGAAAATTTCATACTTGTCTGTATTCTGCATGTCTCTGAGTGTTTATCTGCTGTCTAATAACATAGGAGGGCAGATGTTCACTAATAGTATCTGGTAAAGTTCCTCAGTCATGGATGTTGCAAGGCTGGGTTTTAAGTCTCCAACCCAGTGTGGTTTCTCTACTTGTTTTTCTTGTGTGTTTTTGTTTTGTATGTGTAAGTCCTGGTAGTAACATTTATTAGTTGCGGTATTGGTTATTTGTTTCCAGTCAATGTTTGTATCACCTAAGATTATAGTGTTTTTTTTAGGGGGGGGTATTGTTGTGTACCCACATTCTTCAGCTGCAGCTAGATTATTTCCTTGGGGGATGTAAAGCCATATTCGGCAGATGGCTCTGCTATTTTTGAGTTTGAGGTGGGTAAGAAGAATTTCAGAATTTTTAAATTTTAGAGTATTTTCAGTGTGTTGGGTTTGTATTGCTACTCATCTCATCTTACATATGGGTGAATTTCACACTTGGGGAATAGCCTGATATACATTATTCCCAAAAATACCACTGCTCCGCTGAAGAAAACCTTTGGCAATTGTATGGAATAGCTATGGAAAGGTAGGCAGGACTGGAGTGTGGCTTGTTTTTTGTTTTTATTTTAGCAGATTGATCACATGAGAGGAAGAGAAGATAAACTACAGAGTGCACCATTAATAGGCATACTTCATAGTGCAAAGGTCATAGCCTAATGAATATGGATATTAAATTAATATAACAGCTCTTATTCATAAAAGCACATCATAAGGTCATAAGCATCTCAAATTCATTGTATCATAGACACAATGCAATTAAAATCCTTAGCAAATGCAGTTTTAAATTACATATGCAATGAACTACATCAGTAATATGCTCAACACTCAGATATTTTGCAGTAAATGTAGCTGCTATGCAACTGTTTCTTTGTCTAGTCTTTTTGTAATGCATTTGTCTTTGCCATTGTTATCAGCTTAACACCATTAACTTCATATATTTCAATTAAATGCATGTAAATAGGGTATAACATAATATAATCCAATAGTAACTCCATTCAATATTGGAGGTAAAATAGTTCCAAGTCACTAACAGCTGCTGACCGACTTGGTCATTATTACTCAGCCTATAATTATTATTGTTGGGAACAAAAGTTCTAGCAGTGTATTAATACCTTAACACTGTCAAAACACTACAGTTCTACTTTCAAACAGCCAAGAAAGCTACAGACATTAGTGGCAGCCTTTAGAAAGTCTGTAGTGCACTCAAAATAATACCAGCAGAATTGTAAACAGCTTAAGAGTGCAGAAAAAACATACAGATTTCCTTTTAAGCAGCTGAGGAGAAAGAGAAACATTATTAGCAGAAAAACAATGCCTTAAAAAAACTATATTATATTTAAAACAATGCTAGTGCTTCAATAAAAGCATAAAATGCATTTTCCAATAGCTTTTATCTTCATATGATTACTTTTCAGCATCTTATACACTTTCAGAATGCCACATAATTTGTTTTGCATTCAGAATTCATTTTATGTATTTTAGCCACAGACATGAAAATACACAGTTTGTGGCATTAGAAAGTCATTTTCTAGCATAAACTAATCCTTTTCCTTAGTTTCAGTTTATTTGCTCACGTTTTAGTGCACGTTGCTAGTGGAATGCTGAGGTACGATCCTAAATAGCACGGAAAATGACTAAAACAGTGCTACTTCATGCAGGAACTGGTCAGAGGTCACCAAAGATTCTACAGCCAAACATTCACTGTTTTGCAAATAAAAACTTGCTTTTGTGTAAACAAAAGCTTACTATTTTTAATAACTGCCTGAAACCTACTTTGGGGGAACTAGCAGCTTTAAAAGCTAGTAGAAATCTCCAGATTAATGCAGGTAAGGGAGGAATACTGTGCAGCCCTTTTAATTTTAGGGGCTACTTTTTAGTTTTACTTTTAGGGTTAAAGTTAGGGTTCAGGTATCGCTATACCTATTGGTAATGGCAGTTGGTGGGAGAACTAGGTTGTAAACTAGGTTTGGGCTAATGGGAGTTTAAGGGACCTGCCATTTAGACCAAGTGGCAGAAGGCAAGTGTGTTACAAGCTACAAACAGATGGCATTTGAAGCAGACTGTAACTATCTACATTGGCATACAGAGCTTATGGTGGTAGTTCTTCTATGTTATCACTTTGCTTCTGTGGGTATTTCTTTGTATTTAAGATGTAACATACAATATTTTAAATGTTGCATGCATTTTTATTTAATCAGCTGCTGCATTTTTGCTGATATATTCCCTAATCTACTTTTATACAGTCCATCTAGTTCTGACTGCGCATGCTATCCAAAGTTAATTTGTTTTGTCATTTCTTGTAGCTATAGTGTTAATTCCTGTGTATATTGTAAAGGCATACCATTATTTATTATTATCATCTTGTCTTCCCTGGCAGAAGCTGAAATTGAACCATCATGCATCAGTCCATTACCCTTTTTACCTAACATAAAAAAAAAAAAAAAGTAAGAGGGCCAAGGAATGGCGTTAGAGAAAATCTTTGGAGAATAAAACAAGTGTATTTTGTCAAGAGTAAATACGAATTCAAAACATATTGTTGTTAACCAGCCTAGCTTTGCCTATTGTAGTGCCAGAAATCTGGTATTGTCTGCTGATACATTAAGAAGTAACAGAGTGGTAGAGGGGAAACATCTGGGACAAAATATATGAAAGTCATCTCAAAAGCTTCTGCACCTTTACATTCCCTAAGCCTTTCTCTGCCCTCATTCTGTGCACTGCCTTTTGCTGTAGCTACACTCTTTTTGTTACATTGTTTTCCCTGTCTATGATGTGCTTCTAGCTGTCCTTGCTGTAGTTATACTCTTTTTGTCACATTGTTTTCCCTGTCTATGATGTGCTGCTAGCTGTCCTTGCTGTAGTTATACTCTTTTTGTCACATTGTTTTCCCTGTCTATGATGTGCTGCTAGCTGTCCTTGCTGTAGTTATACTCTTTTTGTCACATTGTTTTCCCTGTCTATGATGTGCTGCTAAATGTCCTTGCTGTAGCTACACTCTTTTTGTCACATTGTTTTCCCTGTCCTTGCTGTAGCTACACTCTTTTTGTCACATTGTTTTCCCTGTCTATGATGTGCTGCTAGCTGTCCTTGTTGTAGCTACACTCTTTTTGTTACATTGTTTTCCCTGTCTATGATGTGCTGCTAGCTGTCCTTGTTGTAGCTACACTCTTTTTTGTTACATTGTTTTGCCTGTCTATAGTGTACTGCTAGCTGTCCTTGCTGTAGTTACACTCTTTTTGTCAAATTGTTTTCCCTGTCTATGATGTGCTGCTAGCTGTCCTTGCTGTAGCTACACTCTTTTTGTCACATTGTTTTCTCTGTCTATAATGAGCTGATAGCTGTCCTTGCTATAGTTACACTCTTTTTTCATCACATTGTTTTCCCTGTCTAGGATGTGCTGCTAGCTGTCCTTGCTGTAGTTATACTCTTTTTGTCACATTGTTTTCCCTGCCTAGGATGTGCTCCTAGCTGTCCTTGTTGTAGTTACACTCTTTTTGTCACATTGTTTTCCTAGTCTAGGATGTGCTGCTAGCTGTCCTGGCTGTAGTTATACTCTTTTTGTCACATTGTTTTCCCTCTCTGTGATGTGCTGCTGGCTGTCCTTGCAGTAGCTACACTCTTTTTGTTACATTGTTTTCCCTGTCTATGATGTGCTGCTAGCTGTCCTTGCTGTAGCTACACTCGTTTTGTTACATTGTTTTCCATGTCTATGGTGTGCTGCTAGCTGTCCTTGCTGTAGCTACACTCATTTTGTTACATTGTTTTCCCTGTCTATGGTGTGCTGTTATCTGTTCTTGCTGTAGCTACACTCTTTTTGTTACATTGTTTTCCCTGTCTATGATGTGCTGCTAGCTGTTCTTGCTGTAGCTACACTCTTTTTGTTACATTGTTTTCCCTGCGTATGGTGTGCTGCTAGCTGTCCTTGCTGTAGCTACACTCTTTTTGTTATACTGTTTTCCCTGTCTATGATGTGCTGCTAGCTGTCCTTGCTGTAGCTACACTCTTTTTGTCACATTGTTTTCCCTGTCTATGGTGTGCTGCTAGCTGTTCTTGCTGTAGCTACACTCTTTTTGTTAAATTGTTTTCCCTATCTATGGTGTGCTGCTAGCTGTCCTTGCTGTAGCTACACTCATTTTGTTACATTGTTTTCCCTGTCTATGGTGTGCTGTTATCTGTTCTTGCTGTAGCTACACTCTTTTTGTTACATTGTTTTCCCTGTCTATGATGTGCTGCTAGCTGTTCTTGCTGTAGCTACACTCTTTTTGTTACATTGTTTTCCCTGCGTATGGTGTGCTGCTAGCTGTCCTTGCTGTAGCTACACTCTTTTTGTTATACTGTTTTCCCTGTCTATGATGTGCTGCTAGCTGTCCTTGCTGTAGCTACACTCTTTTTGTCACATTGTTTTCCCTGTCTATGATGTGCTGCTAGCTGTTCTTGCTGTAGCTACACTCTTTTTGTTAAATTGTTTTCCCTGTCTATGGTGTGCTGCTAGCTGTTCTTGCTGTAGCTACACTCTTTTTGTCACATTGTTTTCCCTGTCTGTGATGTGCTGCTAACTGTCGTTGCTGTAGCTACACTCTTTTTGTTACATTGTTTTCCCTGTCTATGATGTGCCGCTAGCTGTTCTTGCTGTAGCTACACTCTTTTTATCACATTGTTTTCCCTGTCTATGATGTGCTGCTAGCTGTTATTGCTGTAGCTACACTCTTTTTGTTACATTGTTTTCCCTGTCTATGGTGTGCTGCTAGCTGTTCTTGCTGTAGCTGCATTCTTTTTGTTACATTGTTTTCCCTGTCTATGATGTGCTGCTAGCTGTTCTTGCTGTAGCTACACTCTTTTTGTTACATTGTTTTCCCTGTCTACGATGTGCTGCTACTTACCAGCAGACGTCATACTATACCCACACAGAATGCTCTTAGACACTCTGTATACTATATATATAGTTTCTCCTTTTGAAATTCTTTCATCCTATTTTGTTCTACCTAGACATTAACATTTATTGCTTTGTTTTGCCCGATTTATACTCAGTTACTCATGTGTCTCAAGTGTCCCTGATTTTGCGGAAATTGACTTTTTCACTCACTCAGTGTATCCCACACTCACACTACAAGCAGTCTATATATTAGCACACGCATGTGTCTGCACACACGCGTGCACACAAGACCAAACCAGTCAAACCTCTGATCACTTATTCACTCACTCAAACCCATGTATATTCAGAACCCATGCTCACAGTATCTTTTCGATTACACAACAAAATTTCACAGATGCTCATCTCACTTCACAAGTCCTGTACCACACCCACACTTACACACATTTAAACTCACTGGCATCTTCACACACACACACACACACACACACACACACACACACACACACACACACACACCTCAACCTCAACCTGTACACCAACCACACACACATTCTGAAACTCACAATTCACGTCCCCACAAGCATCCACACTACCGGTCATCATTTACACTTGGTCAGTATACTTACTTACTCAACAAATAAGTGCTGTGAAGCTGGGCACCTTGATTAGTGAATACCCAAATACCAGGTATACTACACAAAGGACAGCATGCAGAATAAGACATTGTGTTAAAAACTGCAGTGAACCTCGGCATAAGCTATTCCCTCATAAAATAAAATGCTAAGGTGAAATGAACCCTTATTCTATCTACAGATTGCCCTTTTCCAGATTATCTAATTTCATAGTGTGCCTTATACTGTGTTTATTTTCTTTCCATTTCACTCACTTGCTCGAGCAATTCGTCACTGCCTTTTCCATATTTCTGTTCTTTTTCATATGGCTTTGACTTAATGCTGACTGTATATATTAGGATTCTGATATTTACACCTGACAACTTCTATGTCTTTCTGCCATACAGTCACGTATTACAGGTCCAAGCTTTCTTAATGATTCGTTCGTTCGTGTGTTTTAGCTTTTCCCGGTTAGGGGTCGCCACAGCGGAACTCCGGTCCGCTAATGATTGGCAGTAGAGTTTTACGTACTGGCTTGCCGGGCCTAACGCACAACCTTCAGTGAAGGAACACCTGTTCACGCATGTCGCCACACAGAAGACGCTCTAACTGAGAATCGAACGGGCAGCATCTAACTGTGAGGGTAGCCATCATTATTTTACGGATAGCTGAAGTAGGCTCTTTTTATATGTGTTTCCTGTTTAGGAAACAGATTTTCTTTAGGAATCAGGCTCTGCCCTCATGACCAAGCCACATCAGAAGTAAGTAAACCACTGCACCACCTAAAGATATGCATGGTTTACTGTTATCTACAACTGAGGTTGAGATTTATAGGCTATTATTTTATTTTAATTTTTGTGGTGATATTAAAAATGAAGTAAGCTACGGTACAAGAATTAGTTTTGTCTTGCAATGGCAGTGTAGGCTGCTTATACTAAGGGGGTAAAGCTTTTGGTGTTTTTTCCTTCTTTCTTGCACATACAGAACAGAAACTGACATGTCAGTGATGTACAAGAGCATTTAAGCAGGGTAAGAACTAGTAACAATGTAGCTGAAGTAATGGCTATAGTTATAGTGTGTAACAAACTAATTTGCTGCTTTATATATTCCAGGATTTATTTACCTTTATATTTATTAACCGAGTAACTGAACTGTGTGTGTGTGTGTGTGTGTGTGTGTGTGGGGGGGGGTCCTCTGGTTAAATTACTTGTTCAGACCAACAAAGTAACCAAATGGAGTCTGTGGGATTCAAACCTAGGATTACTAAATACAGCTTCATAGCAGCTCATAGTTTTAATCCTATGCAAAAAAAATCAGTAGTTAATGATGTTTTTAGTATTCTGGACTCACCTGTTTCATAGTAAATTAATCTAGTAGACTTATTGAAGGCATGCTAATTGTTTTCCTTTTTTACTTTATTTTTAGTTCATAGGTTCATAGGTTGGTACTAGGCTATCGGCCCTAGGGCAATAATAGGGCAATAGGGCCATAGGACAAGCCTAGCCATAATAATTCCCTGAATACTTCTTCCCACAATATTTACTTCCCTGGACCCCTGTCTAGCATAGATATCAAAAAAGCATTTGCTACTTTGGTAATTGCTAATTTACTAGCTGTATTCTTAGAAGTACTTTTAAAATTCTTGAAGTTATGTGCATTCCTTTCAGCCTGCAGCTGAGAACCATTGAGTAACACATGAAGCTGGAGAAGGAAAGAGACAGATAAAGTGAAAGTGGACAGCACACAGAATGCCAATTGCCAGTGAACATTCCCAAAACTGACAGCCGTCTGATTAATGACTAGCTTCCTAGGATGTCAACACCAGGGAAAGAGTATGTGAACATTCCCAAAACTGACAGCCGTCTGATTAATGACTAGCTTCCTAGGATGTCAACACCAGGGAAAGAGTATTGTTGCCCTGATACTGTTTTCCTGTGAGATGATAAGCTTCCATTTGTTTCATTTTCATGGACGAAAATAAATTGAATGTATCTCTGAAGGCAGGGCTGGTGCTTCTTTGTCGCAGAGGTTGCAGCAAGCAGGAGTGAAATACATGACTATTTTATCAGCTTCTGTACAAAGGCATCTCATGTTAGTACACTGCTATTTTCACACTGCCTTGACTTACTTTGTTCCCCTACAGCTCAGCTTGCAGATAGGACCTAATGACATAGCTGTAAATCTCTAACCTGTAGAATTAGGGAGAAATATAGAAATAATCAGGGACAATCACTGGCACTTTTAAGATGTTAGTAGTAGTGACCAAAAAAGTTGAAAGGGTGGAGAAAGTAAATCAATATGCATTTCCTGAAATAAAATAAATCCATAATTCTCAGCACTTGTCTTATAAGCATATCCCTTGTCTTATAAGCATTCTCTTTGCAGGTCAAGCACTCCTATATTATACAAATCTCTCACTAGCAAAACCCCCCAGGAGTGCCCACGTCCCTGCTAAGCCCACTACTTTTCTGTCTCATACCAACTCATAATTCTTTCTAGCATGTCGAAGGGTCAGATGCTGGCATCCTCTCCTGCCCAGTTGGTGAATCTGGGAATTCTGAGACAATGTTACAATTGCCTCATGTACACGGACAACCCTCTCATCCTCCCACGTAACACTAACACTTGTGAGAGATGCAGCTATTTAGCCAGACTGGGGGCTGAGCTCTCTCAACTCAGGACTGGCAAGACCAGGCAGGAGGAGAAGGCAACTACACACACCACAATACCAGACTCACATAACTCAACCACACCACTGAATCAAACACATAAACACACTAAGACATGCTCTGAGTAAAAATTTACCTAAACAGCAGAGGCCTCCAAAGCAGACACCCAAGCAACTGCAAACTCAATACACCACACAAACAACACATAAACAACAAAATCAGTGTGCAAAGCAGTCACTGCCTTTAAGGCCAAATACAACACCAAACATACTTGTCATAGGTGACTCCATAGTCAGACACACTGACGTCCCGCTCACCAGACTGAGTAAGGAGAAGGTCACAGTAAGCTGCCTGTCGGGCGCTAGAATCCACCACATAACACAAGCACTCAGGTCTCTCAACAGCAGGTACAAGTACGACTCAGTCATTGTCCACACTGGTGTCAACGACCTGAGACGTACCTCCTTGGACTACATGAAAAGAGACATTGAGGAGCTCTCTGATTATGTAGCCCAGGCAGGTATGACCCTGACCTTGAGCAGTATCCTACCTTCACCTAGAATGATGCCACAATACAGTGATAAGATGATCAGCTTTAATAATTGGCTTAAATTCTGGTGTCATTCAAAGGGGATCCAATGTCTGTCTGCCTGGGATGACATGCTGGACAAGCCACGCTGCTTCCAAGGGATGGCTTGCACCTGTCACCCCTAGGCTTCCGGATATTAGCAAAGGCTCTTGCCACCCCCATAGTGCCTTTTTTAGGCAAGGCTCAAATTCTAAACCTACCACCCTAGAACACAAAAAAGTAAAAAAACTAAGGGTAATGCTGCTCAATGCCAGAAGTCTCAATCTCAAGATGCACGCACTCGAGGCCCTTCTCAGTATGGAGAACATCGATGTCTGTGCTGTGACAGAAACCTGGTTCAAGGCTCCTGAGAGCACCCCAGCACTATCAGGTTTCACCTCATATCATGCGTTCTGGCCCCAAAATCTGGACAACACCAAGAAAGGAGGGGGGGTGTCCATATTCATAAAGGACACCCACACCTCAAGGTTAGTGGCAACGCACGATGCATCGGAGACCATCCAGGTGAAATTAACCATAGGCAAGACTGCTCTGCAATTTGTAGCATGTTACAGGCCACCCTCTCAAACTCAGGAACCTCACATGGCCTTCCTGAAAACAATGGAGGGGATAAATGTATCTCCAAGCACCATCATACTAGGTGACTTCAACTACCCTAATATAGACTGGAAACACTACTCAAGCCCAAACACTCTAGCCCAAAGGTTCCTGGAGTTCATAAACTCAAATGCCATGGAACAACTAGTCACCATCCCCACAAGAGGAGAAAACATACTTGATCTCATCATCACGAACATGGGATCACAATGTTCAACACCGGAAGTATACCCCTCACTGGTGAGATCAGATCATAAACTAATCTCGCTGGAGGTCCTCATCCCGCCCCCACCTGAAATAAAAAAGACCACAGTGAAAAACTTCTCAAAAGCCGACTTCTCACTTCTAAAAACTAGTGTGGTCTCCTTTAAGGCCCCTGAGCCAGTGGTAAACATTACTCAAACCGCTGAATCACTTACAAATGCCTTCTACCAGCACCTACAGGACTGCATGGATCAGGCAATCCCAAACAAAACTAAGACTCTTTGTACCAAAGGCAAGCATCCAGTCTGGTGGACCCCAGCCATAAACAAGCTCTACAACAAAAGGAGGAAGCTACTACAAGATAGAGCAAAATCCTTGAAAGGTAAGACACCTTTGATCATTATAAGTAAAAACTAAGAGCTCTCATAAAATCATCCAAGGCAAATTTTGAGAGAAAAATCGCCAAGGACTCAAAAGACAATCATAAGGCCTTCTTTAGCTATGTTAGAAACCTAGGAGGAAACTCCCAGATATGCTCAGAATTAGTTCAAAATGATGTGAAGATTACTGAACCTATACACATTGCCAACATACTGGCTGACAGGTTCAGTGCAAACTTCTCCCCTCCCCAAAGGAGAGATATCTATACCAGAGGATTGTAGCCCCCCAAACATCTCCAACGCCCAGGTGAGAGCTGCTCTCTCCAAAGCAAAAAACACAGCATCCATGGGACCGGATGGTGTCCCCGGCTGTGTGCTTCACAAACTCAATGAGGAATTAAACCCACAGTTAGGACAGCTGTTTAATCTTAGCCTCACCTCAGGATACGTACCCAAGGAGTGGCGCACGGCGACTGTGGTCCCACTTCACAAGGGCGGTGCCTCCACCGACCCTGGAAATTACCGTCCCATTAGCTTGACAAGCCTTATCTGCAAAGCCATGGAGAGGATCACAATGGAACTCATAAATAAAGACATAGGGAACTTGCAGACTTTGGATCCAACCCAGTTTGGCTTTGTCAAAGGCAGATCATGCCTTTTAAACTTGGTTGACTTTTTCTAGACAGTCACTAAGGCCATTGATGAGGGAAAGGCAGTCCATACAGCCTACCTTGACCTGGCAAAGGCCTTCGACACAATACCCCACTCAGGTATCATCGAAAAACTCATCAGCTTGAATGTAAACCCATACATCACAAGATGGGTTGCAAACTGGCTAAGTGACAGAACCCACAGGGTCAGAGTTGCTGGAGCCATGTCAGACTCAATGCCTGTCACAAGTGGTGTCCCACAGGGCTCAGTCCTGGGTCCACTCTTGTTCGGCATCTACTTTTCTGAAGTACAAGCAAACACAGGAGGGTTATGGCTGACAAAGTTTGCAGATGACTGCAAACTGGGCGCCATAGTCGAAAACACATCTGACACAGATATCCTTCAGAAGGGCCTCACAGAAACAGATAACTGGTGCCAGAGCCATGGCCTAAAGTTAAATGCCAAGAAATGCATAGTCATACCCTTCGGGAAAAACAAGGTTACCCCTAGCTACCATATAGGTGGCAATCCACTGAGCACAGAAGAAGTCATCAGGGATCTGGGGACCCAGGTTGACAGTAGCCTTTCGTTTGACACTCATGTTGCTAAAGTAGTTAGGAAAACCTTCTACATTGCCCACCTGATCATGAAGGGATTCACATCTAGATCAAGGGAGGTCATCGTCCCCTGTACTCATCACTCATTAGACCTATGATTGAGTACAATGCCCCATTCGGAATGTATCTGACCCGACACCTGCAGCAGCTGGAAAGGCCCCAAAGTTCCTCACCAAAAGGATAAAGGGTCTCAAAAATATGTCTTATGCTGCCCGACTGAAAGAACTCCAGCTCTATTCAGTCTCATACCGCTTGCTCAGAGGTGACCTGTGCCTGACATATAAGGCCATGTCAAACCCTGATTTGATGAATATGCTTCACCTCAAAAATCTAGATCCCTCAGAACCACAAGGGTGGGAGACTTAAACCTTGACACGGTTATTAATAGAACGTGCTGGAGGGACAGATTCATCACCCAGAGACTCCCTATGCTGTGGAACAAAATCCCGGTACATGTGAGGCAGAGTACCTCGCTGGCCTTGTTCAAGAGGAATCTTGACCAATGGATGGGGGATCTCAGATATACCCCAGGGATTACTTCAGTGTCACTGCTTGACAGAGGCACAGCAAAATAATAGGCATAGTTTTATTCAAACTAAAGGGGTGGCGAAAGCCAAATAACTATGGGCTAGGCTTATAAATGCCCTTGGGCAGATAGCCTAGTATGAACCTATGAACCTATGAACCTATTGTCAGAGTAAGATAATTCACCAGCTTTTTGTCCAAAAATGCCTTTTTAGAATGGATTAGGTGGGACAGAGTAATATTTTAGGCCAAAATAAGGGACATCCTTAAAACTGAGGGATCATTGAGAGGTATGCCTGATGTCAGTAATCTAAATATCGCTATCTATCGTAAAAATTAGGGATCATTGAGAGGTATGTCTGATGTCAGTAATCTGTTGTAAATATTGCTATCTAAATTAGGTATCATTGAGGGGTATGCCTGATGTCAGTAATCTGTTATAAATATCGCTATCATAAAAATTAGGGATCATTGAGAGGAATGCCTGATGTCAGTAATCTGTTGTAAATATCTCTATCTGTCATAAATACTGTTTCCTTTGTAACCATAGGTTCATAGGTACGTAATAGGCTATCTGCCCGAGGGCATTTAAGCCTAGCCACAGTGTATCGGCTTTCGCCACCCCATTGATTAATTAACTGATCCTCTATCAAGCAGAGCCAATGAAGTGATCCCAGGGGTGTATTTTCTGTTACCCATCCACTCGTCAAGGTTTCTCTTGAAGAGTGTTAGTGAGGGGTTTTGCCTGATGTAATTTGGAATTTTGTTCCAAAGCATCCCTCCAGCATGTTCTATTTATTGTTGTGGCGAGGTTTAGCTCTCTAGAGCACATGGCTTCTAGTGACTTGGATTTCTTTAGGTGGAGCATGTCCATCAATTCTGAGTTGGACATGGCTTTGTAAGTCAGGCAGAGATCACCTCTGAGTAAGTGATATGCCACTGAGTACAGCCAGAGTTTTTTCAATCGGGCTGTATAGGACATATGTTTGAGACCAGTAATCCTGGTGAGGTACTTTTGTGGTCTTTCCAGCTGTTGGAAGTGCCTTGTGAGGTACATCCTAAATGGGGCATTGTACTCTATGATAGGTCTAATGAGTGACGAGTAGAGGGGCACTCTAACCTCTTTATTTCTAGATGCAAACCCTTTAGTAATTAGATGGGCCACATAGAAGGATTTCCTAACTGTTGTTGTGTCTTTCAGCTTTTCCCGGTTAGGGGTCGCCACAGCAAAACTCTGGTCTGCTAATGACTGGCTGTAGATTTTTACGTGCCGAGTTGCCAGCTCTGATGCACAACCTTCAATGAAGGTACGCCATTCACGCATGTCTCCATGCAGAAGACGCTGTAGCTGAGAATCGAACTGGACAGCGTCTTACTGTGAGGTGACAATGCTACCTACTTTGGCAATATGATTGCCAAAGGAGAGATTACAATCTACCTGGGTCCCCAGATCTCTTATTACCTCTTATGTATTAAGGGGGCTGCCACCTATGTGGTAATTTTTGGGAGTTTTGTTTTGCCCAAATGGGATGACCATGCATTTTTTGGCATTTAGCTTGAGGCCATGACTTTGACACCAGGTGTCCATCTCAGTAAGGCCCTTTTGGAGGATGTCCGTGTCAGCCGGAGTGTCAATTATGGCTGCCAGTTTGCAGTCATCGGCAAACTTAGCCATATTCCTCCTGTGTTTGCCTGTACTTCCGAGAAGTATATGCCAAACAATAGGGGTCCCAGGACCGAGCCTTGTGGGACACCACTTGTGACTGGTTTAGAGTCAGACCTGGAGCCCGCTATTCTTACCATGTGAGTTCTGTCTGTAAGCCAGTTGGCAACCCATCTCATGACATAGGGGTTTATGTTCAGGCTGGTGAGTTTTTCTGTAATACCTGAGTGGGGAATGGTATCGAAAGCCTTGGCAAGATCAAGGTAGGCTGTGTGAACCACCTTTCCCTTGTCTATGGCCTTGGTGTCTGTCTCGAAGAAATCAACCAGGTTTAGTAGGCATGGTCAAGTGATTGGAGGTTCCCAATGTCTTTGTTAATGAGTTCCATGATGATGCGCTGCATAGCCTTGCAGACCAGGCTAGTCAGCCTTATGGGGTGATAGTTTCCAGGGTCAGTTGTGGCCCCTCCTTTGTGGAGATGAATAACCATTGCTGTGTGCCATTCTATGGGCACGTAGCCTGTGGAGAGGCTGAGGTTGAACAGCATGTTTAGGTGGGGGGTTAGTTCGTTCTGTAGTTCGTGCAAGCCTGGGACACCATCTGGTCCCATTGACGCTGTGTTTTTGGCTTTTGAAAGGACTGTTCTCACCTGTGCGTCTGTGATTTTTGGGACACTACACTTTTCTGGTATTGCTGTGGGCCCTTTTGTAGGTGAGAGGAGGGGTGAAGTTTGTACTGAATCTATCTGCCAGGATGTTGGCAATATCAGTAGGTTCAGTATATTTTGTGCTATTTTGCACTAGTTCAGTGCATATCTGCGAGTTTCCACTTAGATTCTTAACATGGCTAAAGAAGGCTTTGTGGTTATCTTTTGAATCTTTGGCTATTTTTCTTTCGAAGTTAGCCTTGGATGATTTCATGAGGGACCTCAGTTTCTTACTGATACTGATCAGGGATGTCTTTCCTTCTTGGGGTTTGCTTTCTTCTGAACTAGTTTCCTCCTTCTATTGTATAGCCTGTTTATTGCAGGGGTCCACCAAACTGGTATCCTTCTCTTAGAGGAGTGAGTCTTGGTTTTGCTAGGGATGGCATG
Source organism: Protopterus annectens (assembly GCF_019279795.1). Lineage (NCBI taxonomy): Eukaryota > Metazoa > Chordata > Ceratodontiformes > Protopteridae > Protopterus > Protopterus annectens. The sequence goes on along the minus strand of NC_056743.1, from coordinate 360,730,042 downwards.
ATCCATGCATCCTTGTAGGTGCTCATAGAGTGCATTTGTAAAGGTTTCTGCATCTTGGGAAGTGTTATCCTTTAGCATGGGGGCTGTGAAACTTACCACTTCTGTCTTAAGTAAGGTGAAGTTTGCTTTAGAAAAGTTTTGTACTGTGGTTTCCTTAGTTGGGGGTGGTGGCTGGGTGTGGACATCGAATGATTAGTTTATGGTCTTTTATCTAACCAGTGACGGGTTGACCTCCGGTGTGGAACACCTGTCACCCATGTTGGTGATGACCATGTCCAATACGTTTTCACCTCTGGTAGGGGAGTTTACCAGCTGATCCAGGGCATTTGAGTTGATGAATTCCAGGAAGGGCTGGGCCTGGGAATTTGTACTCTATTAGTTTTCCCAGTGAATGGTAGGGTAATTGCAATTGCCCAATATCAGGGTGTTTGGTAGGACCTTCATGTTTTCCAGTGTCTCCAGAAAGGTGGAGTGGTGGTCCTGGGTCATGGTGGGTGATCTGTAGCAGGCCACAATTTGCATTGCATATTTGCCCGATGTTAGTTGCAAATGGATTATCTCAGAGGTATCATGCTGCACCACTAACCTGGAGGTGTAGGTATCCTTGATGAATATGGATACACCCCCTCCTTTTGTGTTTCGGTTCGTGTTCCGTGGCCAAAATGAGTTGTAGCCTGGTAGTGCTGGGATGCTGTCTGGAGCCTTGAATCAGGTTTCAGTTACTGCACAGATGTCAACATTCTCCATATTGAGGAGTGATTTGAGCGCGTGCATTTTGAGATTTAAATTGCTGGCGTTAGCATAACCCTCAGTTTTTTTGTTAATTTTGCTGTTTACAGAGGTGGGTTTGAATTTTGAGCCTTGCCTAAAAAAGGCACAATGGGGGCAGCAAAAGCCTTGGCCAGTATTCGAAAGCCTAGGAGTGACAGGTGCAAGCCGTCTCTTGCAAAGCAAAGTGGCTTGTCGAGCATGTTGTCCCTGGCTGACGGACACTGGATCCCCTTTGAATGACACCAGAAGCTTAGCCAGTTGTTGAAATTGATAATTTTTTCTTTATACTGAGGTATCATTCTTGGTGAGGGCAGGATGCTCCTCAGGGTCAGGGTCATACCCGCCTGGGCTACATGATCAGAGAGCTCTTCCATGTCTCTTTTCATATAGTCCAGGGAGGTACATCTCAGGTCATTCATACCAACATGAACAATGACAGAGTCATATTTGTACTTGTTCTGGAGTGACCCGAGTGCTTGTGTTATGTGGAGGATTCTGGCTCCAGACAGGCAGCTAACAGTAACCTTCTGCTTGTCCAGTCTAGTGAGTGGGACGTCAGTGTGCCTGGCTATAGAGTCACCTATTACTAGTGTGTTAGGTATGTTATTTCGCCTTAAGGGCTGTGATTGTGCGGCACACTGATTTTGTGTTTTATGTGTTGTCTGGTTTGTGATGGGAAGTGCAGGTTGTTTGGGTATCTGCTTTGGAGGTCTCTGATGCTTTTGCAGGTTCTTATTTAGAGCCTCCAAGTATGATTTTGTGTATTTATGTGTATTTTTGCCAGTGCTGTTTTAGTAGGTCTGTGTGCGGCTGGAGTTGTGGTGCAAGTGTTAACCTTCTCCTCTTGACTGTCTGTTCCAGTCTTGGGTAGAGACAGCTTAGCTTCAATTTGGCTGTATAATTCCATCTCTCACATTTGTTAGTGTTTTGTGGTAGGAGGAGAGGGTTGTCTGTGTACATGAGGCAGTTGGAATATTGCCTCAGGATACCCAGATTCACCAGCTGGACTGGAGAGTGCACCTGAAGTTGCCCTTTGGTCATGCCTGAATATTAGGGTGAGCTGCTTAGTTGCTTGGTTGGTGAAGGGTGAATAAAGAGCCTTGCCCTGCTGGGCAGTCAGTGTCAGAGTATATTGGTGCTTTCTATTAGGTCTGAGCAAGTGCTGAGCTGTAAGATGCTTTTTGAGTGCTTAGGGTGAGAGTTAGACTAGTTTCAAGGGAAAAACTGAAGAGCAGACTTAGTGGAGCAATAATTTAACCGTAGCTAACTGGCACTGCCCGGTGCTCAAAACCGAGCAAATGCGGTTTTTATAGTGGGGAAATGAAAGAGAGAGAAATTAGCCCAAAATGGCCAATAAACTACTAACTTTTTGGCTGGAACCAGTCCTGCAGGGACAGATAGGTTGCTCAAAGCTCCCCTCTCTCACAGATGAATAGAGAAACTTCCTTCTATCCAAGTAAGGTATGGGCAACTCAGAAACTAGTATCACAGCCCTGAATTCAGCACTAGCCTGAAAACTGGACTATACTAGCTTAGAAAGGTGGGAAACAAGGAATTTTTGTTTGTTTGTTTTTTTGAAAAGATGGTACAATACTCTTTGCCTCATTACCCCTTATAACAATCTTAAACATTTACGCTCCTCAAACAAACTCCTTATCAACACCAGCAGATCCAACAACTTAGCAGGAGACTCTCTGTTCCCTAATACTGTTGGTAAGCACTGGAATCTTCTTCCCACTGAACTCATATCTCTTGTCTTCACTGACCCTTTTTAAACAGAATCTGAAACTATTTCTCAGTACACATTGGTTATGCCCCTGTACTAACCCTGACTAACTTTCTCTCTATACACTAGTTTCAGTACTCTTCATCTTTATAGACTTATCCTTAATCAACCAAAGACCATGTTATTGCAATTTAAAATATGTATATATGTATATAGTAATATCTCTTGCACATTACCTTGCACTGATTTGTGTTATGCTCACTAGGAGTATTGTATTTTACTAACAACAGCTATTATACACTTGGACTATTGTAACCTACTATATTGTTTTTATGTATGTGTCTTGGAGCTTTTCTCCCTGGGCCTCTACTGAAAATGGACATGTATCCAGTTAGACTAGCCCGGTCAACAAATGTAAAATAAAATAAAAAAATAAGGCAAAAACAGTAAAAAAATACACTTAAAGCAGCTTTAAACAACTACAAATGATCAGAAAAGGCTATCACACTTTAGTGTGTAGCCTACAACAGTTAAACAAGTTATTTAAACAAAAATCAACTTTTTAAAAGTGCAGGCAGTCAAATAAGTACAATATGTGAAAAAAACAAGCTTTTAAATCACAATAAATGCTGGAAAATCTGCGTTTAGGTGGAAAACAGTTAAGTACAGCAAGAAAGTACAGAAAACTGATACTTAATCACTCCAAAGTCTCTCTCCTAAGCTAACCAGTTGGTATAATTCCATAATGCAGCTTTTTAAGTGTGGATAACTGAAAAGTTATCTTTTCAGCAATTAGATGTTGGTTAAAGTAAGTATTATACACTAATAAAGCATGTACTCATTTCATTTTGTTAGTTCTGATGAAGTTCTTTTATGAGTGAATGGAAGCATGAATAATAAATCCACTGTGATTTTTTGTGGTAATTTTTTTGATTGGAAATTTCTTTTCTAATGAAGCTTATTCCTGTAAGATATAGCTCTGACTGTGTCCCACATGGCTTGAGCGCACAGTGGTGCAAGCACAGCAAATTGGTCTGCCCATCCTGGGGGAATGGATATGATCCTGACTACATCTTCATTTAACCTGATTTCTCCTTAGCATTCAACTTAAGATGCCAAACCAGTTCCTCATGCTCTAATTTTGGTCACCAGTTACCCATCCTCTCATCCATACCTACTATATCTATTAGAAAAATAATCAGTTCTTAAATAATATACACAACCTCATATGCTTAAAAACGGTAGGGCATTCCTATGATTATTTGTTCAAAGATCTTAGCTTTTAACTTACATTCTGTCTTGCCCACATAAAAAACCTGCCATGAAAGTCATGTGACCAAGTATACCATGCTCTAAATATCCAGGACAACTAGCAGAATTCTTATCTCAAAATTTTTTATTGAATTATTTCAAAAGTATTAGAATTTCAATTGTAAACATTTGTGCTATTTCAAACAGATAAATAAACTATATACATTATATACATAAGGCCTGAGTTAGAAATATTAGATATAACCATTTGAGTCAGATATTATATATGTTATGAGTTGAGATGTTTTCTTCAATTTTCTTCTTTTAGAGTCCGGGTTTGTTTCTAGTGTCTTAAAAAGAGTAAAGATCTTTCTCCAATGACTGTTAGTCCATGGCTTAGGCGAAATTCTTAGTTCCTTTACCTTGACTTCCATTGTAGGAGTTTCTTTTAGTAATCCCAAGAATTCTTCAAATGATGATTCTGAAGTGGATTTCCATTTCCTGGTTATGCATTTTCTAGCAACTGCTAGAATAGTCCATAACAGATATAAATTTATTTTATTCATTGTAGATTCTTCATTAACATTCAACAAAATTAGCGATTTAGATAAAACAAAAGAATCGGTAAATATGGCTTGGAATACCAATATCTTCCCAATATTTTTTAAGTTTACTACAATCATAAAAAATATGTATCCAATCTGCTTTACAATTTTTCAGACATCTCCAACAAGTAACATTTTGTGAGGGATTCATTTTAGCTATTCTATTGGGTGTAAGAAAAGATCTGTGTAGAAATTTCCATGTGAAAATTCTCCAGTATTGAACGTTTGATGTTAGTTTTATGGAATAGAGTAGATCCATTTTGCTTTCTAGAGATAAGTTTAATGAATGTCCTTTGGTAATGAAATCCCAAAATTTTGGTTAATAGTAGTCTTATATTTCATTAATAATTTATAAATTTTTGAAGTTATAGTCTTCTTATTTTTATTATCGTAGGTAACTTCATATAAATAACTTTTGGTCTGGCTTTAAAAGGAGAGTTATTAATTAACCTATATAGATCTTGTGAGTGAAGTAAAATATCTTGTAAGACAAACCAGTCTGAAGGTGAAAGAGCATATGTATTTATTATTAGTTGACCATCCATTACTCCTTGATTGTCTATACATTGTTCCCAACAAGAAACATTTCTTGCTTCCCATAAGGAAAATATATTCCTATGAAATTTATTAGAAAAATTCTTAGTAGAACCAGAAGGAGTTATTAACTCTATCCAAATTTTTATGTCTGAATTATTTATAACAAACTTTCTAAATGTGTTAAATGTATTATTTATAAAGTCTAAGTTGGTTGGTATTGTAATATTATATTGGATTCCTATAGATAAAATATGCCAGGGTTTATTAATTTGATTGTCTAGCAAAAGATTAGAGTTTTCTCTGGAGTAGATGATGGTGTGTAAGGTTTTCCAATTTGAAAAATAATTAGGATCAATCCAATTTAAAATTATTCTAATTATAGAGGCTTTTATATATGTCTCAATGTCTGGAAAATGTATTCCTCCTTTTTCCCATGATCTGATATGATATGTAAGAGCTATTCTATTTTTACTTGGATACCATAAATAATTTAATAAAATTGTGTTTATTTCTTTTAAAATATGTTTATCTGGTATCATAGGAATGGCTTGTGCTATATATAACATTTTTGGTAAGAGAATCATTTTTATTAACTGAAGTATATCTTCAGAGGTTAGGTAAATTTTATTCCATTTTAATATATAGTTTTTTTAAATTATCTAAGATATTTTTGAAATTTATAGAAAGAGTTTCTTTTATATTATTACATAAAGTAATCCCCAAGTAAGCTATTGTAGAGGCTTGTTTGCCCATTATATGATTCCCTTCTATTAAGTTCTTTTTTTTGTTTAATAACATGAAGTTAGACTTTGACTTATTAAAATGGAGACTTGAAATCAAATAAAAATGTTCTACTTCCTTCTGTAATTCTTTTAGATATTGTTTTGAAGTAGATAGTGTAAGCAATATGTCATCTGCAAATAACATAATCTTAGAGTTATATTTTCCATATACATCAATGCCTGTTATTTTTGTATTAGACCGAATTGAAGAAGCAAATAGTTCAATGGTGAGTGCGAATAATATAGGGGACATAGGACAACCTTGTTTTGTTCCTTTTGTTATAGCTATAGATTCAGAAGTAAAATGTCCTAATTTTACATATGCTAGATTATTTTTATATACATTCTTTATTAATGAGACAAATGTAGGAGGAAAGTCATATAGAGTTAAAATCCTGAATAAATATTCCCAATTTAATGAATCAAAGGGTTTTTCTATGTCTATAGTTATTAACAGGGCTTCCTGTTCTTGTCTATTTGGATACTCTATAAGTGTCAATACTCTTTGAATATTGTCATAGGTATGTCTATCATAAATAAAGCCCATTTGATCTTCATTTATTATGTGTATTAAAGATTTTTTTAATTCTGTTCACTAAGACATAAATATTTTATAATCATTATTGAGTAATGAAATCGGTCTATAAGAATTACGTTGTGTAGGATCCTTATTTTCTTTTATTATGGGTGTTATTACTGAATGCCTCCAAGAAGGTGGAATTATATTATTATTTTGAACTTCTAGCAAGGTTTTGTGAAATAGTGAGGTTATGGATGGTGGAAACATTTTATATAGTTCTATTATAATACCATCCATTCCAGGGGCTTTATTACTTTTGCTTTCTTTAATACTATTTGTAACTTCTTTGTATGTAATTTGATTTTGTATATCCAATTTCATTTTTTCAGGTAATTTCATTACTTTGGTAAATTTCAAATCTAGCTTTAGGTGATTATTAATGTTTTTGTCCAAATCATAATGCTTCATATAATGAAATTTGAATGCATCAAGAATCTCGCTTATATCAGAAACCTTTTTATTTTTCCCTTCATGAATGATATCCGTAATGTTATTTAGTCTAGATTGTTTCTTTAACCTGGATGCTAAGTTATGCATGTATCTTGGTGATGTGGAGTAAGAATTTAATTTTAATCTTTCCAATGCTAGATTTGTTTTATGAGTAAGAATTTCATTATATTTTTTATTTAAATCCTCAATTTTTTTTATCAGTGTTGTTTATTAGGCCCTTATTTTTAAGACTCATGATTTTCTTTTGTATATTGTCTAACTCTGATTCCCATTCTTTTCTTTTATTTCTATACCATGCAAGGATTATACCATATATATAGACTTTTAAAGTATCCCAAATCATTATTATATTTAAATCTTCAGTATAATTAGTGTCTAAAAAAATTGTAATTCTAGATTTAGCCACGGTTTAAATTCTTTTAATTTTGTAATATACGCTGGTATTCTTGTTAAGAAATTTAGTTTCTTAAATTCCATTTGAATTTTGAGAAAAAGAGCATTATGATCTGAAATAGGACAATGAATTATTTTAAAATTTACTGTTTTTGTGTTTAAATCATGTGAAACATAACTTTTAGCTATTCTAGTATGAGTGCTAAATCTATAGTCTTGATGAGAAAATAGTAGAGAGTTATTTTCTTTAAATTTGTATGTGTCAATTAAATTATGAATCTCAATCCATTTAATGAGTAATTTAGCTATTGGCTTGAGACGTTGGTTTCTAATATTTGTAGTTTCCGAATTATCAAAAATACAATTAAAATCTCCAGCCAATATCAAATTGCCTTTATACGTGTTACTTATAAAGTCTAATTTTTTTTTTTGCAGTTCCGATACCCATACCAGGAATCCAGTATAAGTTTACTAATGTCCAAATTCTATTATATTTTATTATGACTATTGTTAAGAGACCTTATTCATCTTCATAACTGTAAATAATTTGAGGATTAATAATACTTTTTTTCCACAAAGTTATTACTCCTCTTGATTTTTTTTATGTGAGGAATGGACTAATATGAAATATTCATTTGGATTCCAGATATGTTTATCAATTGTATTAAAATGAGACTCTTGGAGAAATATTACTTGTGCTTTATTAATTTTTAGATATCTTAATAAATTAGATCTTTTCTTAGGGTTATTCAAGCCATTAACATTTATAGAAAGCAGTGTCAAGTCCATGTAAGTTATTTAGTTCAGTAAGATTTATGGTTCAAACCCAACCCAGTACTCTATTTTGATATATAGATTGTTCATGTGACTCTTCATTCCTACCTTTTTCTATTGTTAGATATATATTGTAGTCCAACTCAGGCCCATAAGAATGAAAAAAATTAAAAACAAAATCAACTACATCTAGTAATAAAAAATAGTAATACCAAAATATTCCTACTAGTCATGGAATGATATACATTCCCAATCTATTAGATGAAAAAAAAATCCAACAGATTGTCCCTCATACCTTAACAGCAAAGAATTTTCTGTAAGCTCCATAATGATTTACTGGAGATATGCTAATCTTAGTGGTTTTAATATGAGAGCAACAATAGAATTCCAAATAACTTTAATTTCCCATCAGAAATCATTATAAGTCAGTCTTTTCTATGGGTTAAACAAGTTTTGTTTACCTTTGAACTGATTCATAAGTCATGCCATATTAAGTATTACACTGATATTCATACATACATTACTACATTTTATGCTCTATAGTGCATTTTCCCATGTCAATTTATATGTTTGAGAAGTAACTTAGTAAAAATCTTTAAAAGTTTTTAATTGAACCCGATACTCAAATATATACAATATTTTCTGTGAGGTCATCACCTTAGAAATTGTGTGAAATACAACATTATATTATACCATATGTATCTCTACACATACATATTCTTATTAAAACTGAAGATGCATTCCAATGTTATTATCAAGATCATAACAACTTGTGCACAAATCAGAAATTATTACATCATGCTTAATAACCTTGAATATGTGTTATACTGTGTTATATTTGCACATAAGATTATGTTAGCATGGAAAACCAGTGAATGATTCCATGTGCAAACTACAGATGCTGGATTTGAAATTTATAATAAGAAATTACATTACTATGTTCAGAACTGTGAATCATGTTCTGTTTTAACCTTCATGTATAGAGTGAACACATGAAATATTGACCATAGTATGGCATGTCTATAGTATTTCAATATCTTGAAGTTGGCCTGTGCTAATACATAACTAATAAAGACAGTCAGCTACAGTGCTTATGCTGGTTGTTTCAAATATTATCAGATATTTGTGTTTTACTAAAATATTATTTTTGCTATAAACTTTATTTCAAAGGTATATAGAAGAGATCTATCACCTTGAATTCCCCAATAAAAGTTAATAACATAGATGCAATTATCTGTGAATAAGTAAATAACCTAATAAGAGAAAAGTTATTGTCAGTTTAGTTGCATTTTCTACTAAATCTTAAAGATTTTACAAGTTTTGTCATAAACAAATTGGCAGCTACATGTGATTAAGAAATCATTGACACTGTCTGTTTGCCATTAATGTGCAGATGCTATTTACAAATTGAAAAAGAAATCTGAATTTACAACAAACCCAGGGTCTTGTGATTTCAGCAGGTATAGATACATCTATGCACCATCTGTTCTATGTGTCTCATCTTCTATCTTAATAAGAATCCTTACCTCTGTCCCCTTAAAAGACCACATTATTTTAAATTGGGTTTAGTTTGCTACAAATAAATGGATTGCAAGCGACAATCTACAAAACATGGCACTGACTCAAATAACATCTGTAAAATGGACTGAATAATTTTTGACAAAGGAATATGTGATATACATTGCTTATGGTAAAATAAGAATAAACTGAAAGAAAACAGAAGACAGGTAATGTGGAAAGAAATGCTGCATAATGCTTTCTTCAGTGTAGTTATGTGACCTAGCAATTCGGAATGTACATACAAAGGCTAATAAAAGACAAACAGAGAACAAATAAAGACTAAATTCAGTAAAGACTCTGATGGGAAATCGAATAATTTATATTTGGAATATGTTGTGAGATTAAATTTGTTCAAGTTGTATCTACAAGAAATCCTATTATAAAGTACCCCTTTAGATTTGCAAGCATAAACATTATAGTAGCACCTCTATGCAAGGCATAGATAGAATCTTGCAAATAATAATCCCATCACATTTACTATTGTAGAATAGCAATAAGGAACTCATGGTGATGTATATATCCGTTCAGTTCTATCAGTCATTTGTTAGGAAATAACAATCAAAAGTCGCTATGTGAAAATCTATCTTTCTGATGTTGACATTTAATACTGCGGCATCATAAAGAGCTGCTACCAATCACCAGCTAACCAAAACTCCGCTGTGATTATCCCCAATCCGGAAAGCTACAACTGCTAATCTTTTTTCGTGAATATAGCCTATCTAGCTGTCTGACATGGTATAAACTGTGTAAGACCTGTCACAGCGTCTGTGATGCAAAACAATGTCTCGAACTGCCCAACTACTATGCTGTCATTCTTGAAGAATACACATATATCTACACTTAACCATTTTAATTGCAAATACTATTGCCTGCCAACATCCCCAAAGCCATTAAATACTGAGGAATTCCCTATGTTCACCTCGACCTTCCCCCAGTCCTATTTCTACTTCTCTCAATCCTGTTACGAACAGCGTATTTGCTTATTCTCCTCATTATACTGTCCTAGCTAATTTACCTAACATCCGACCCAAAAAACAGAGACAGTCAAGCTATAACAACACCTAGCTAATTTACCGAGCATCTGACCCAAAAAAAATAGACAGTCTAGCTATAACAACACCACTAGTGTACAACAACTAGCGTATCAGAGCTCTGATCGGACATTGATGAACAAGCTCAAGAGCATCCATTCATCAATTAAAGATTAAATCTAACAGATAAAGAGAAAACTTGTTATGTCAAAAATATCTGAAACCAAATTAAGCCAGTGGAATGGGAATTCTTTACTTGAGACCAATATAGCATACTAATTATGATTTTAAATTTGTTGCTTGTGAGGTAAGGAATGTAAAACCAACTACTTATACTTATTTGAAATACAGATGTCCTATAGTTTTTTGTTATAAAAAGATACATGGTAGGCTTGTCAATATTTATTAATCATGAAACACCTGTTAAGCATAACATGATATGTCATCACAGAAAGTCACTGTAATTCCTGAACAGTATGAAGACAAGTATATCTGTAAATAACCAGGGTAATAAATTGTAAGATGTGTCTGATTTAGCACAGAAAGCTGTGCCAAGGATTTAACCATGTGCACTAGTAAACACTGTCCTTCATAATACATTTTGCATTCCTTTTTTTTACTGAGTTGTAGAGATGCTTTATAGAAAGAAGCATATATTAGCAGCCAATTTTAAGACTGATCCATACATATACACATGAAGTTAATTCCCTTTTTAAGTGCCCAGAAAGCTGCAAATGATTTGGCGCCCTCAGTAGCTCACAGAAACTCTTCTGAACTATGTTGTACGTTCGTGGTTCGCAAAAATTTGAAAAATAGTCTGTTTTATGAACTAGAAGTAAACTAGGCTTTAAAACAGACATTATTTATTGTGTCTCAACATTTTTATCCAATTATTTATTTTAAAGTTAAATATTTTAATCAAAAAAAAAACTTTTAACATATTTGCACGATCTAAACTTCGTACCAATCTCACATGCCTCTATATCATACCATCCCTACCTTTCTATCTCAACGAATCACGTCAAGGTAAGAACAAAACTATACACAACTGTTAATCAGTGTTATTTATCAATAATACAACAATTAGATTTACTTTTGAGGTCATTTAAAATCATAAAAGCATTTATAGCGTAAAGAAAGGAGATAGAGCAATATTAAAGAGCAGGGAAAACAATGAAGAAAACAAAGTGATAAACATAAAGATAAATACAGTAAAAAGCAATATAAATCAAATCTTATACATACGCTTAGATACGCAATATAAATCGAATGTTATACATACGCTTAGATAAGCAATATAAATCAAATGTTATACATACGCTTAGATACGCAATATAAATCGAATGTTATACATACGCTTAGATAGCAATATAAATCGAATGTTATACATACGCTTAGATAAGCAATATAAATCGAATGTTATACATACGCTTAGATAAGCAATATAAATCGAATGTTATACATACGCTTAGATAAGCAATATAAATCGAATGTTATACATACGCTTAGATAAGCAATATAAATAGAATGTTATACATACGCTTAGATAAGCAATATAAATCGAATGTTACACATACGCTTAAGTTATTTTAGAGTGTGTTTCATTTTTTAGTTGAATCATTGAGAGAACTTGTAACTGCTGTGCTTTTTGAATCAGTTCTTTGTTTCTTCTTCTTGACATCAGTCCAAGAATTTTTCTCTGGAGATCTTTTTAAAGACAAAGATGACGCCCAGTCCATTTCCTCTGGAATTGTTATTATGTTATTATTTTTGATAAAAGAAGTTGCCTCTTCTAAATTATTGAACGTTCTCATTTCATTTAAGTGGAGGATCTTGGTTTTTGCAGCATACACAAGTTGTGCTTTTATTTTATTTTGTTTAAGCAGTTTAACAAGTGGCCATGTTTTCTTCCTCATTTCTAGGACTCTGGAAGAATAGTCATTATCGAATCTTATTTGATGTTGATTGTATTTTAAAGGACTATTTCTCCACGCTGATTTAAGTACAAGTTCTTTATCAATATATGATACAAATTTTACTACTATTGATCTAGGAGAAGCATTGGTGAGGAAGACATAGCTTTGCCTATGGCTTATGAGCCCTTTCTATGCCACTAGATAGCCCTTCTTTTAAGTCCAAAATTTCAGGTAGCCATGAGTTTAAAAATAAAATAATGTCCTCACCTTCAGTTTTTTCTGGAAGACCAAATATTCTGATGTTTGTTCGCCTTTCTCTGTTTTCTAGGTTGTCTGTCTTATTGATAAGCCAGTTCTGCTGTCAAAGGAAATTGCTTTGAATTTCTTCCTCTTTCAGTCTCCCATCTATATCACAGAGAGAAGTCTCGATGTCTGAGATATTTGTTTGTTGTTGCTGCTGCAATAATTCTCTGAGTACATCAGTTTGTTTTTGACATTTTTCACTTAGATTTTCAAGGTTGTCCTTGAAACCATCCATTTTCAAGGATAGTTCCTGTAGAGTGGAAGATATCAACTGAATCTCTTTTCTCAAGGGTGTTTCAGAGTTTGAATTCTTTGAGTTGTTCATATCCACAAGGAATAGTATTCTCCAGGTTGGTTTGACAGGAAAATATTGAAGAAATGATACCAACATTTATATCCAGTTAGTATAAAGGCTTATCAATAGTATTTGATTGCTTTTATTTGATAATATTAATTTTTTCCTGTTTTTTAAAGCTGATTTTGTGGAGCTGTGAAAAAATGCTATTACCAGTTGGCCATCTAGGCTCCGCCCCACTAGCAGAATTCTTATAAGACCTTACTGTAATATTTGAGCCTTCTGCAGTATATATGTACAATATTTACATTTCCACATCTCACCATCCTGTGCTTTCTGTTATTCATATTTATTTCCTTTGAATATTTTTATATATTTCTACCCTACCAAAAAAAATGAGTCCATAATGTAATTGACTATTCAGTTCCACCAAAAATGTAAATTTCCACATTTGTATCAGATGGGATCTTATACTATTTATAACAGTAAAAAAGATAAAACCATAGCCCTTGATTTATTACTATTAGCTTTCATAATTACTAGTAGGAATCTCAAAGCAATTATTTCCAAAAATGGTTTGAAATATTGTCCGCCTAGATCTTTAGATTTAATTGTTTATATCATTTACTGTTAATGCATATACTCTCTTTAAAAATAATACATAATCTGTCATCGCTCACTAACATAAAAAGGTGTACCATCTGATCCTTAGTTATACTCCACTTTTGATGTCTGGAATGGCAACTCATGTAATACAAACAGGAGTTGGAAAGCTTGTTTTCCTGTGTATAGTAGATTGAAAACACTGTAGCTGTGCATTTTTAGCCAGTAGCACATTCAAATAATCTAGTCTCTTCCTATCCTGTTTATACGCGAAATTCAAAAACTAAGTTCTTTGTCCAATGTAATACACAAAGGCATCAAATTCTACTTTGTTGTCATTCCATAGAACAGAAATATCATCCACAAATCTATTATGCAAAGATTTTTAAGAACAAACTGAGTTTAGGATGTATTTCTCTTCCCAAATTGAAAAAAATTAAATTGGCATATATAGGAGCTGACACTTCCCATATCATCTCTCCCATAAATTAATGGAAAAATCACCATAAAAATAAAAATAGTTATTACAGAAGATCATTTCCATAGAATGGCAAATTATATAACTTGTAAAAGACACTCCAAACCTGTTTTATATAGAATGCAGGTAAATAAATTCACCACATTGATATTAACCAAAAACTGAATCATTATTAAAATTTTTATTTATTTATTTATTATTTTATTTAACATTTGTTAACTGGGAAAGTCCTACTTGGAACTAAGCCAATTTTCAGTGGAGGCCCAGGGAGAAATGCTCCAGATGCATGTCTTTGTAATGTGGGAGGAAACCGGAAGACCTGGAGGAAACCCACATGAACGCAGGGAGGACATGCAGAAAAAAAATAGATATTAAATTATTAAAAAAAAATGGCAGGAATCTGCAAGAATATGTCCATTCTTTTTTAAAATGTTCTTTAATTTTGTGTCCATATAAATACCAAGTTGCTCTGTTTTCAATACCCTGTTGCCATTGTTGGTGTTAAAAGGGGTGTCTTCTTTGTTTTTATGAATCTTAGGGATTCCAAAAGTTGTGGGAATCACAGATTGTTTTTCAAAAAATAAAAATTTCCCTTCGTTAATCAAAGTTTGGTGTGACATATCCAAAAAAATGGTTAATTGTAGAATAAGAAACAACTATTTCATTTCTAGACACACACACACACACACACACACACACACACACACACACACACACACACACACACACACACACACACACACACACAAACAATCATTACTGAAATAAAACAGCTCTCATTTTGTTAATATATAAAATATTGTGCATTATTACAACACCCACATCTTTGTCAAGTTTCATTATTCTTACAAGTTTATCTTGAAACAGTCTCTCCAGCAATTGCTACTCTTCCCTTGACAAGTTATATTTTTTATACTGAAGTGGATCATCAAAAATGGATCCAATACCCTATTCATAATGTTCCAAAGCTGCAATCATGCAAACATTCCTAATTCAAAGGTGTGTACTAGGCTAATGACCATTAGGGATTTTTGAAGCCTAGCCATACCAAATCTCTGATAAGTTATGCTACCCTTGGTAGAGTAAGTAGGGGCTTGGGACATGAAACAGTTACAAACAGGTGCCTGGGAGGTAAACCATTTACAGGCTATCTATGTCCATTACAGACGTAAATGCCAAACCTATGCTTTTTGACCCTGACTCCATTCAGTGTTCACTACTGTCTTCACACTACTTCTCTTCAATGGCAAGTCCCTCCCACTGTCAACTGCCCCACCAATCATCCTTGTGAGCCTGGTAAGGCATGGTCTTTACAATGGTAAGCCCCTCCCACTGCCAATTGCCAACCAGTCATCCTTCCGAGCCTGGTATGGCATGGCCTTTACAATGGTAAGTCCCTCCCACTGTCAACTGCCCAATCAATCATCCTTCTGAGCCTGGTAAGGCATGGTCTTTACAATGGTAAGCCCCTCCCACTGCCAACTGCCAACCAGTCATCCTTGTGAGCCTGGTATGGCATGGCCTTTACAATGGACGTAGCAGTGTTTGGTCTGAGCAGTGTTCCCAACATTCCTTCTCTTCCATCGCCCTCATTAGTAATGCCAGTGTCTGTTGGTGATTTGTTCTCATCTGTTGGATGATTCTTTGTCTTAGTAACCAACTGTCCAGTAAAGGGTCATTTGAGATTTAACTGCCAACATACAGTGGGAGGTGGGGGGCACTTGGTCTGCATGCTATCATTTAACAGTCACACACTTAATATAACTCATGAAAGGCAACCATAATACAACAATTCCCACAGTTCTCTTTTCCTACATTTAATCCTAACAAGTAAGTGATTTTTCAAACCCAAGTACATTCCTGCTACTAACTATATCATAGTCACACAGCATATAAAAAAATTAAATGGTCATTACAGAAGTATTATCTAAATTAAATGGTCATTACAGAAGTATCATCTAAATTAAATGGTCATTACAGGAGTATCATCTAAATTAAATGGTCATTACAGAAGTATCATCTAAATTAAATGTTCATTACAGAAGTATTATCTAAATTAAATGGTCATTACAGAAGTATTATCTAAATTAAATGGTCATTACAGAAGTATCATCTAAATTAAATGGTCATTACAGGAGTATCATCTAAATTAAATGGTCATTACAGGAGTATCATCTAAATTAAATGGTCATTACAGAAGTATCATCTAAATTAAATGGTCATTACAGGAGTATCATCTAAATTAAATGGTCATTACAGAAGTATTATCTAGCCTACTAAAATGTAGAAACACTTGCTTTTGTATTTACACCCTCAGCTGAGAGTTCCTAGGTGACTGGTCAAGTCAGTCATAGAAAATAAAACATTTTCAAATGTTTATGACCTCAAAATTGATTATGGTTTATCCTATATGAGATTGCTGAGGTGATCACATAGAAGAAAAACTATTGAGTTGTTTCTATTTCTCTTCTACGTTTAACTCATAGTTTCATAATTAAGAGAACTACATGTAGGTCAAAATTGACCATGTAGAATGCAGACTCTGGATTTACTGAATTCCCATGAAAGCCTGTTCATGTGTGTTGCTTTATTTTATGTCCAAAGACAGATTGTTCAATTTTATCAATGACTGTGTGCTAAACATTATTCTTAAGGTTGTGCAACACCTATCAGATTTGTATGTACTTGGCATTCTGTTGTAATAGCTAGAGGTTGAAAAATTTATAAGTAAATTAGTACCTTTAATTCTGTATTATAAAGCCCTTTGAAAGCTAAACACAGCTTTCTGTCAGACATCCGTAAATGACTAAATGCAGTCAAACAATTTCATGTCTATTATTTTATGTTACATCCCTGAGTACACTAATTGCTTTAGTGAATTGTGTTTAAAAATTTTCTAGAGCAAATAAGTCCCTTTTGTTATACACACAAAATAATGAATTCTAGTTGAACACCAGTTTATCATATGGGACAAATGTTTTAACTAGAGTTGCGTATGAGTATGTAGATATGTTGTTGAAAATCCGTCCAACAGTATCGTGTGTTTTGCACATTACCATGTGTGTGTTTCCTGTGTTTTACACATTACCATATGTGTGTTTCCTGTGTTTTACACGTTACCATGTGTGTGTTTCCTGTGTTTTACACGTTACCATGTGCGTGTTTGCTTTAAACCTAAAGCTAGTCGTAATGCAAATTTCAGAGCTGCTTCTACTCATTATTTTTAAATGGAGTTTACCCTTGCAGATATTAAACATAGGCAAAGATTCCCCCAAAAAACTCCACACCTAAGATTTATGTTAACTTTGCATTGTTATCACATTACCTAAAGGGGTATTAAAACTATTAATATCATCGTTATTTGAAACAGGAGCAGTCATTGTAATTTCACCGGCATCTTTAGCCATCCAGTGAGTGTTACATGCAAGGATCATTGTGAATACCAGATTGAACAGTACTGGACCCATAATAAAGTCATGGAGAACTCTTGTTATAACGTTGGCCCAGTTTTACTGAGTTGCTTCATAATTACATACCTTTATCCAAAAACTAAATAGGACTCTGTTTCCAGCAAATGTTATAAATCTGTAAGAATTACCAGATAAACATAAGGCAGATATGCATGAGCCAAGGAAAGACAAAATAAGAACTGGCAGCCACAGTGGTGCAGTGGTTAGTATTGTCACCTCATAGCAAGAGGTTCTCTGGTTTGATTCTCAGCTAGGGTGCCTTTTGTGCGGAGTCTGCATGTCCTCCTTGCAGTTGCATGGCTTTCCTCCAAGTGCTTCGGTTTCATCCCACATTCCAAAGACCTGCAGTAGCTGGACTAGGCGTTCTAAATTTGCCATAGGTATGAGTGTGTGTGTGTGTGTGTGTGTGTGTGTGTGTGTGTGTGTGTGTGTGTGTGTGTGTGTGTGTGTGTGTGGTACGGATGAAATACTGCAACAGGGCTAGCCACCTGGTGGTATAAACATTGGCTTGAGATGCTTGTCACTGTTGAACTAACACCCCCAACCCCATGTGAAAAAATAGGAAAAAGGGGTTGTGGATGGATGAATACATAAAAGTGCATACACATTTTTTCTTAAACTATTACATATTTCTTCCTTTAAAAAATCCGCCTCAAACTAAACCAAACAGCACTTACCCCAAATAGTGCATCAAAACAGTGCATCAACAGACTGTCTAAAGATGGTAACTGGCACTTTACCATATCATATAGCAATTCTTGTAAACTTCACCATAAAAGAATCCAACATTTTTTACATCAACAAAAAGTCTTGTATCATCCCATTAAACAAAGGTAGCACAAAATTACTTAAAATACTTAAAAATATAGATACACAAACAAATGCTTACTTCTTATCTTCTGGACAATAGAATTTAGATTACCCATAATCTCAAAAAAGCTTATTGACAGTAAACCAGAAACATAATCAAGGAGAAATTGCTGCCATTCTGTTTTTGATCTATCCAAAACATGCAACATAATATTGCACGATGTTTTGCTCCAATGAATTTCTTATTTGGGCCTTAATCCAAACTTATTACAATGATTCAAATGATGTCCATTAAGTAGAGGTATATTCCTCACACATTCACAGTAAGAGTTCCACAAGGATTGATACACAGTTCAGTGTTGTTTAATATATTCATCAATAATACATACAGAAGTCCAAAATATGCCAATATAATCCAAAACTCAGATGATTTCACTCTTACATGCTCATCCCTAAAACACAACTTCAAGCTATCACACAAGAACCTTTTGACTCCCACTAAAGTTAAATGCAAAGAAAAACAAATTGGTGCTTTCTTGACCAAAAACTTGTGTAGACAGTGATGTTAAAGTCCCCAACATATCATCAAACAGAACACATATTGAAATAGTCACTCAAATGAAGCTGTTAGAATACTAATAGATGAGAATCTAAAATTTGACCAATGAGTACCACTTATAAAAAGGCCTTTCTCACTTCCCAAGCACACAATAGCAGGGCACACACTTTCTCCTACTGACCAATCTTCATGCACCCCTCATGCTAAGTAATTTACAAACAACTCAGTTAACACAATTACTAAAGGTTTACCTTAAAAATGTTGCAGCACACTTGTGCGACTGTTCAGGTACCCAACTCGAAATGTTGGAAACTGCAGCGACAAATCCTCGGAAGAGTGAACCTGGTCCCCAAAGATTGTTAACACTCTGAGAATGTTGACTTCATGCAAAACACACGTCATTTCCTGATGTCTATGACAAATGTTATGCAGGAGGGCAAGCCCCACTGCACCTCCCATGTGGGGGCTGCACCCCCCACTCCTTGCTCATTATATATACTTAACTCCGGGATCACACTGCAGTGAGGGAAGGGGTACATGTCCCAATCCCCATTGTAATGGAATCTTCCCTCAGAATGCTGACCTCACAAAAGAACAAATTTCTACTGGCATCACTCTTTTGTCAGTTCGGCAACTTTTAGTTTGCCAGTATGAACTTTTGGAAACTACCTTTCACACATCTGACCATCGTAGATGTGCACCTTAAACCTTACTAAACTTACAACATCTCTCCCCAGTAGAATCCACCATTACAAAGACTCCAAAACACTCACAAATTCTGAATGCTCTCTTAATCTCTCAACTAAACTTGGCAAATAAAATTGTCAAGTAGCCAGATAACTTTCCATGAGTAGTTCTTCTCCTTCAGAGACCCAGTCCTCCTAAAAACACAGTCTGTTCTCAAAAATCAAATAACCTGTAGGTAACTCCCTAGACTTCAACTAAATACACATGAACTGTAATGCCACCCCAACCTCCCTATGACAAGCAAATTCATTTAGTAATTTAAAATCTACATTTTGGGGTTGCAGAGACAGTTAATGCTTAATTCCATACTAACTTTAACTCACCTGCTTATATTAACTCCCATCCTCCTCACTAACTTTAACTCCCCTGCTTATATTAACTCCCATCCTCCTCACTAACTTTAACTCCCCTGCTTATATTAACTCCCGTCCCCCTCACTAACTTTAACTCCCCTGCTTATATTAACTCCCGTCCTCCTCACTAACTTTAACTCCCTCATTTATATTAACTCCCGTCCTCCTCACTAACTTTAACTCCCCTGCTTATATTAACTCCCGTCCTCCTCACTAACTTTAACTCCCCTGCTTATATTAACTCCCGTCCTCCTCACTAACTTTAACTCCCCTGCTTATATTAACTCCCGTCCTCCTCACTAACTTTAACTCCCCTGCTTATATTAACTCCCGTTCTCCTCACTAACTTTAACTCCACTGCTTATATTAACTCCCGTCCTCCTCACTAACTTTAACTCCCCTGCTTATATTAACTCCCGTCCTCCTCACTAACTTTAACTCCCCTGCTTATATTAACTCCCGTCCTCCTCACTAACTTTAACTCCCCTGCTTATATTAACTCCCGTCCTCCTCACTAACTTTAACTCCCCTGCTTATATTAACTCCCGTCCTCCTCACTAACTTTAACTCCCCTGCTTATATTAACTCCCGTCCTCCTCACTAACTTTAACTCCCCTGCTTATATTAACTCCCGTCCTCCTCACTAACTTTAACTCCACTGCTTATATTAACTCCTGTCCTCCTCACTAACTTTAACTTCCCTGCTTATATTAATTCCCGTCCTCCTCACTAACTTTAACTCCCCTGCTTATATTAACTCCCGTCCCCCTCACTAACTATAACTTCCCTGCTCTCTTCATGATTTAAGTCCCATACACCCTAAAGCTTTAACTCCTTATTCACTTTAAATATCCCTTCTCCCTGCTCACATTAATGTCCCTGCATTAGTTTAAAGTCCCCTACTCCCTAATGCTTTAACTCCTTATTCACTTTAAAACTCCCTTCTCCCAGCTCACATTAATGCCCCTGCATTAGTTTAAAGTCCCCTACACCCTAATGCTTTAACTCCTTATTCACTTTAAATCTCCTTTCTCCCTGCTCACATCAATGCCCCTGCATTAAAGTCCCCTACACCCTAATGCTTTAACTCCTTATTCACTTGAAATCTCCTTTCTCCCTGCTCACATCAATGCCCCTGCATTAAAGTCCCCTACTCCCTAACGCTTTAACTCCTTATTCACTTTAAATCTTCCTTCTCATATTAATGACCCTGCATTAGTTTAAAGTCCCCTACACCCTAATGCTTTAACTACTTATTCACTTTAAATCTTCTTTCTTCCTGCACACATTAATGCCCCTACATTAGGTTAAAGTCCCCTACTCCCTAATGCTTTAACTCCTTATTCACTTTAAATCTCCCGTCTCTCTGCTCACATTAATGCCGCAAGCATTAGTTTAAAGTCCCCTACTCCATAATGCTTTAACTCCTTATTCACTTTAAATCTCCCTTCTCCCTGCTCACATTAATGCCCCTGCATTACTTTAAGTCCCCTACACCCTAATGCTTTAACTCCTTATTCACTTTAAATCTCCCTTTTCCCTGCTCACATTAATGCCCCTGCATTAGTTTAAAGTCCCCTACACCCTAATGCTTTAAATCCTTATTCACTTTAAATCTCCCTTCTCTCTGCTCACATTAATGCCACTGCATTAGTTTAAACTCCCTAATGCTTTAACTCCTTATTCACTTTAAATCTCCCTTCTCCCTGCTCACATTATTAACCCCTGAATTAGTTTCAAGTCCCCTACTCCCTAATGCTTAACTCCTTATTCACTTTAAATCTCCCTTCTCCCTGCTCGCATTAATAACCCCTGAATTAGTTTCAAGTCCCCTACACCCTAATGCTTTAACTACTTATTCACTTTAAATCTTCTTTCTTCCTGCACACATTAATGCCCCTACATTAGGTTAAAGTCCCCTACTCCCTAATGCTTTAACTCCTTATTCACTTTAAATCTCCCGTCTCCCTGCTCACATTAATGCCGCAAGCATTAGTTTAAAGTCCCCTACTCTATAATGCTTTAACTCCTTATTCACTTTAAATCTCCCGTCTCCCTGCTCACATTAATGCCCCTGCATTACTTTAAGTACCCTACTCCATAATGCTTTAACTCCTTATTCGCTTTAAATCTCCCTTCTCCCTGCTCACATTAATGCCCCTGCATTACTTTAAGTCCCCTACACCCTAATGCTTTAACTCCTTATTCACTTTAAATCTCCCTTTTCCCTGCTCACATTAATGCCCCTGCATTAGTTTAAAGTCCCCTACACCCTAATGCTTTAAATCCTTATTCACTTTAAATCTCCCTTCTCTCTGCTCACATTAATGCCACTGCATTAGTTTAAACTCCCTAATGCTTTAACTCCTTATTCACTTTAAATCTCCCTTCTCCCTGCTCACATTAATAACCCCTGAATTAGTTTCAAGTCCCCTACTCCCTAATGCTTAACTCCTTATTCACTTTAAATCTCCCTTCTCCCTGCTCACATTAATAACCCCTGAATTAGTTTCAAGTCCCCTACACCCTAATGCTATAAGTCCTTATTCACTTTAAATCTCCCTTCTCCCTACTCACATTAATGCCCCTGCATTAGTTTAAAGTCCCCTACTCCCTAATGCTTTAACTCCTTATTCACTTATTAATGCCCCTATATTAGTTTAAAGTCCCCTATAACCTAATGCTTTAACTCCTTATTCACTTTAAATCTCCGTTCTCCCTGCTCACATTAATGCCCCTGCATTAGTTTAAAGTGCCCTAAACCCTAATGGTTTAACTCCTAATTCACTTTAAATCTCCCTTCTCCCTGCTCACATTAATGCCCCTGCATTAGTTTAAAGTCCCCTGCACCCTAATGCTTTAACTCCTTATTCACTTTAAATCTCTCTTCTCCCTGCTCAAATTAATGCCCCTGCATTAGTTTAAAGTCTCCTGCACCATAATGCTCTAACTCATTAATCAGTTTAAATTTCCCTTCTCCCTGCTCACGTTAATGCCCCTGCATTAGTTTAAAGTCCCCTACTCCCTAATGCTTTAACTCCTTATTCACTTTAAATCTCCCTTATCCCTGTTCACATTAATGTCCCTGCATTAGTTTAAAGTCCCCTGAACCCTAATGCTTTAACTCCTTAGTCACTTTAAATCTCCCGTCTCCCTGCTCACATTAATTCCCCTGCATTAAAGTCCCCTACACCCTAATGCTTTAACTCCTTATTCACTTTAAATCTTCCTTCTCACATTAATGCCCCTGCATTAGTTTAAAGTCCCCCACTCCCTAATGCTTTAACTCCTTATTCACTTTAAATCTCCCTTCTCCCTGCTCACATTAATGCCCCTGCATTAGTTTAAAGTCCCCTGAACCCTAATGCTTTAACTCCTTAGTCACTTTAAATCTCCCATCTCCCTGCTCACATTAATGCCCCTGCATTAGTTTAAAGTCCCCTACTCCCTAATGCTTTAACTCCTTATTCACTTTAAATATCTCTTCTCCCTGCTCACATTAATGCCCCTGCATTAGTTTTAAGTCCCCTACACCCTAATGCTTTAACTCCTTATTCACTTTAAATCTCCGTTCTCCCTGCTCACATTAATTCCCCTGCATTAGTTTAAAGTCCCCTACACCCTAATGCTTTAACTCCTTATTCACTTCAAATCTCCCTTGTCTCTGCTCACATTAATACCCCTGCATTAGTTTAAAGTCCCCTACTCCCTAACGCTTTAACTCCTTATTCACTTTAAATCTTCCTTCTCACATTAATGACCCTGCATTAGTTTAAAGTCCCCTACACCCTAATGCTTTAACTCCTTATTCACTTTAAATCTTCTTTCTTCCTGCACACATTAATGCCCCTACATTAGTTTAAAGTCCCCTACACCCTAATGTTTTAACTCCTTATTCACTTTAAATCTCCCATCTCCCTGCTCACATTAATGCCCCATGCATTAGTTTAAAGTCCCCTACTCCCTAATGCTTTAACTCCTTATTCACTTTAAATCTCCCTTCTCCCTGCTCACGTTAATGCCCCTGCATTAGTTTAAAGTCCCCTACACCATAATGCTTTAAATCCTTATTCACTTAAAATCTCCCTTCTCCTGCTCACATTAATGCCCCTGCATTAGTTTAAAGTCCCCTACACCCTAATGTTTTGAATCCTTATTCACTTTAAATCTCCCTTCTCCCTGCTCACATTAATGTCCCTGCATTAGTTTAAAGTCCCCTACACCCTAATGTTTTAAATCCTTATTCACTTTAAATCTCCCTTCTCCCTGCTCACATTAATGTCCCTGCATTAGTTTAAAGTCCCCTACACCCTAATGTTTTAACTCCTTATTCACTTTAAATCTCCTTTCTCCCTGCTCACATCAATGCCCCTGCATTAAAGTCCTCTACACCCTAATGCTTTAACTCCTTATTCACTTTAAATCTCCCTTCTCTCTGCTCACATTAATGCCCCTGCATTAGTTTAAAGTCCCCTACACCCTAATGCTTTAACTACTTATTCACTTTAAATCTCCCTTCTCCCTGCTCACATTAATGCCCCTGCATTAGTTTAAAGTCCCCTACACCCTAATGCTTTAACTCCTTATTCATTTTAAATCTCCCTTCTCCCTGCACACATTAATGCCCCTGCATTAGTTTCAAGTCCCCTACTCCCTAATGCTTAACTCCTTATTCACTTTAAATACCCGTTCTCCCTGCTCACATTAATGCCCCTACATTAGTTTAAAGTCCCCTACACCCTAATGCTTTAACTCCTTATTCATTTTAAATCTCCCTTCTCCCTGCTCACATTAATGCCCCTGCATTAGTTTAAAGTCCCCTACACCCTAATGCTTTAACTCCTTATTCACTTTAAATCTCCCTTCTCCCTGCTCACATTAATGCCCCTGCATTAGTTTAAAGTCCCCTACTCCCTAATGCTTTAACTCCTTATTCACTTTAAATATCTCTTCTCCCTGCTCACATTAATGCCCCTGCATTAGTTTAAAGTCCCCTACACCCTAATGCTTTAACTCCTTATTCACTTTAAATCTCCCTTCTCCCTGCTCACATTAATGCCCCTGCATTAGTTTAAAGTCCCCTACACCCTAATGCTTTAACTCCTTATTCACTTTAAATCTCCCTTCTCCCTGCTCACATTAATGTCCCTGCATTAGTTTTAAGTCCCCTACACCCTAATGCTTTAACTCTTTATTCACTTTAAATCTCCCTGCTCACATTAATGCCCCTGCATTAGTTTAAAGTCTCCTACACCCTAATGCTTTAACTCTTTATTCACTTTAAATCTCCCTTCTCTCTGCTCACATTATTGCCCCTGCATTAGTTTAAAGTCCCCTACACCCTAATGCTTTAACTCCTTATTCACTTTAAATCTCCCTTCTCCCTGCTCACATTAATGCCCCTGCATTAAAGTCCCCTGCACCCTAATGCTTTAACTCCTTATTCACATTAATGCCCCTGCATTAGTTTTAAATCCCCTACTCCCTAATGCTTTAACTCCTTGTTCACTTTAAATCTCCCGTCTCACATTAATGCCCCTGCATTAAAATCCCTTACTTCCTAATGCTTTAACTCCTTATTCACTTTAAATCTTCCTTCTCACATTAATGCCCCTGCATTAGTTTAAAGTCCCCTCCACCCTAATGCTTTAATTCCTTATTCACTTTAAATCTCCCTTCTCCCTGCTCACGTTAATGCCCCTGCATTAGTTTAAAGTTCCCTGCACCCTAATGCTTTAACTCCTTACTCACTTTAAATCTCCCTTCTCCCTGCTCACATTAATGCCCCTGCATTAGTTTAAAGTCCCCTACACCCTAATGCTTTAACTCCTTATTCACTTTAAATCTCCCTTCTCCCTGCTCACATTAATCCCCCTGCATTAGTTTAAAGTCCCCTACTCCCTAATGCTTTAACTCCTTATTCACTTTAAATCTCCCTGCTCACATTAATGCCCTTGCATTAGTTTAAACTCCCCTACACCCTAATGCTTTAACTCCTTATTCACTTTAAATCTCCCTTCCCCCTGCTCACATTAATGCCCCTGCATTAGTTTAAAATCCCCTACACCCTAATGCTTTAGCTCCTTATTCACTTTAAATCTCCTTTCTCCCTGCTCACATTAATGCCCCTGCATTAGTTTAAATTCCCCTACACCCTAATGCTTTAACTCCTTATTCACTTTAAATCTCCCTTCTTCCTGCTCACATTATTGCCCCTGCATTATTTTAAAGTCCCCTACTCCCTATTAGCTCAAAGTCCCCAAATCGCTAATGCTTTTAGTCCCCTGCTCCCTAATAGTTTGAACTCCCCTGCTCGTTATGCTATTTAACCGGCCTACTTATTTTAACTCCCCTGCTCCCTGGAGTGCCAATATTTAGGGCCCACCAATGAACATATGAGACTAAAATGATAGCTTCTAAACAATCCGACATGTATTTTCATTCAGAGGTAGTAATGACTTCTTTTGTTATGTAATAATAAACATATTTTATAAACATTTTTTGCTGTTATGCGTCATACACTTATCAATGTAGCAGCCTAATAGCTTGTTGCAACATTAAAAATAATGACCGTTTACAAGCTGAGCATCACTTGCAGACAGTAGAAGTGCATGTGAAATAGCTTTATGCTGCCTTTTTGCAGCTCTGAATGCTTTTCCTGAAGCCTACCATTTCAGAACAAATTATTAATGTTAGCAAAAGGAACTTAGATTGATGTACTGTTGTACAAGGACACGTTACTTCCACTGAAATTCAAAGTTATCAGGTATGATGGCATCAAGGCTGAATGTAACTGGAAGAGCTTAATTAATAACTACATTTTCTCTTGGTTTTGTTTGATTTGAATTTATTTGGAGTATAACTCAAATGAAGCCATTTGCTGAGGTATCAGAATGTACTTAAGGTTTAGTTTTGTTGTTTGTTCCAGTGGTTTTATTGTTTTAACTATATTTAAGTTGTTACTTTGATTAATTTCCTTTTGTCCATTGATGGACATGTAAATAACTGATGTCTTGGCCATAGCAGATAACCTTTGAAGATTGCTTGTCTGTTGACTTCCTGTTTTTGATTTTAATATTATTTTTCACTATAATTCCAAAACTCACAGTGAGTAATCCTGGATACTCATGTCCCCTCCTTTTAATCCCAGGATGTAGGTCTATGACCTGTTAACAAATAAGTTATTAGTTGTTACTCGGTAGTAGTTATATGTATGCAGACCCTTCAGTAAAGCTTTGCTATTGTCAGCCTTTCCATTACCTTAGCTGCATAAATGGTCTTCTTATACCTTGTAATTGCCCCTAATTCTGCCTTATAACTTTTGCTCTATGCCTCTTAAAATTTTTGATTTTCTTGTAAAGTGTTGTCAGTCAGTGACAGAAATTACAGGTTCATAATTCTCATTGACCAAAAATCCATCTTGATACAAAGCCTGACGTTCTATTAACATTAACTAAATTAGAGTAATATTTAAAAATGTTATGATTTGGTACCTTTTTATCAACCCCCCCCCCCATTGCTTTTTATTTTGTCTAATATGGTTGAGCACAGATATTGAGAGCTATGGATCTTCTGTCCTTAAATAAACTGCACCTATCACTTTTTCTTAAGTCTCATAAACCCTCCTAGTCTGTTTCTTTTTTCTTCTTAAGCAGACCTACTCCTTCTTCAAATATTAAGTTCTGCTTTCCTAAAGGATTTAGTATACATTATGAACTGTTCTCAAGTTCTGTTTCTAATGTCAGTTTTCCTAATTCTTTCATTGAATTAAATCCATAGAATTACTCTTTCTTCTTCCCTGTCAGTGTCTTGTATCATCACTTTCAAGCGCTGTTATCTCTATTCACACTCAGAACTAGGCACTTTGGAACATGAAATGCATTCAGTCTGCAAAGATAAGTCTTAGACTGATACTTATTTGTACATTTGAATATAATAATTGATGACGGTTTTATGTGCTGTGTTTTCACCTTATTGCTGTGAAAATCTTATTGTTGACCTCTGAACATACATTTCCTTCAATCGGGAAACAGATAGTACTTGAACCTGTCCTGAATATTACCTACAGCTGTGCTAAATATCATATGAGTAGCTCACATTTCAGATTGCAGTCTGGTATTATTACTGTCATATATGTCAGAAATTCTTGAAAATATTGGTTGCTTTCCAGATTCAGTACCTGGGTATACCATGTCAAACAAGGCCAGTTTTACTATATCAAGGCTTTTAGCAGATTCCATCCTGTGAAACATGTTATGGGATCTTCTAACCAAAGTTGTCTTTTTTATCTGATCAATCCTTGTACAGTATTTACCACTAAGGCTTTTTAATGGTTAACAGATTATTTCTATAGCAGGCAATTTTAAATAAACAGGTTGAATGGTACTTTTTTCTCATTTGTCAGCTGCCTTCTCTGATGTCCTACAAGGCTTTGTCTTTAGGCCTTTATTGTCCTCTGTGTTGACAGATTACTTCAATAGAGACCTAATTTTGCTGATGGTCTTCCTTTTATTAATGCATTCCTTGTACTACAGCTATCAAGGCTAGCAATAACCATGCTTTTTTTGCAGTTTCTTCTTGAGCTGGCCAAAATTGTGTAGTAGCTGGCTATGCCAAAACAAAGCAATTAAGCTTAGTGAGCTCCCAGAGTGCTCTAAGTAACTTAAAACCCTGTCTGGTAAATGCAGTTAAGGTTAGTGAGCTCCCAGAGTGCTCTGTGTAACTTAAAACCCTGTCTGGTAAATGCAGTTAACCTTAGTGAGCTCACAGAGTGCTCTGAGTAACTTGAAACCCTGTCTGGTAAATGCAGTTAAGGTTAGTGAGCTCCCAGAGTGCTCGGAGTAACTTAAAACCCTGTCTGGTAAATGCAGTTAACCTTAGTGAGCTCCCAGAGTGCTCTGAGTAACTTAAAACCCTGTCTGGTAAATGCAGTTAAGGTTAGTGAGCTCCCAGAGTGCTCTGAGTAACTTAAAACCCTGTCTGGTAAATGCAGTTAACCTTAGTGAGCTCACAGAGTGCTCTGAGTAACTTGAAACCCTGTCTGGTAAATGCAGTTAAGGTTAGTGAGCTCCCAGAGTGCTCGGAGTAACTTAAAACCCTGTCTGGAAAATGCAGTTAACCTTAGTGAGCTCCCAGAGTGCTCTGAGTAACTTAAAACCCTGTCTGGTAAATGCAGTTAAGGTTAGTGAGCTCCCAGAGTGCTCGGAGTAACTTAAAACCCTGTCTGGTAAATGCACATTCCCTCAAATTCATGGATGTCTTGGTGAACCCACCCTTTTTATGGGACTGCACGTCTTAAACTATAGAATCAAAATCTATAAGCATTTTTACTTTGCTAAAAGTATTCATTATGTATGTGTTGATGAGTCTTTTTTTCTGCAGGTGTAATATACCATTTATCTGCCTGCGTTATGCACTTAGTATAGCATGTCTGGCCTGCTGGCTGTAGAAAACATTACTTGCCAGTTCATGTTCTTGGAACCTACATATGAGCCTGCTTTAGGAGCCTGACTGGTTGCTTCTCTCTTCTACCCTGTATGTATCTCACTGTTTAGACTTAATTATTTTACTTCTCTCCACACAAGCATATTTATTTACCAGTGAAGAAAAGTATCATCTGTAGTCTAATGTTTGGAGGGAAACCAGACTTATAAGTCATAGAAACAATCTAATTGAGCATGCAGTGGCTTTATCAGTAGTGGTTTCACACACGTGGCATCCAATTATGTCACTGGTTAAGTGTGCAGGCATATAGGACATGGGTATAGCACTGGTTGGAAGTGCAAACAGTCTTGACAAATCTACATTTATCTGTCAAATTTCAAGATTAAAAGTGATATTCTTTCTATCTGGGCCAACATCATTCATACAAATAACAAATACCTCTTAAGGGATATACAGTCTTTGATTCCATGTTCTGCCTCAGATTAAGTTTTGTCTTCTCCTTTTATGATACCCCCTCTTTGCAGTTCACTTGTACAACTTAACACTATGATACAGGATCATGCACCTGTACACTTTAAGTAGGTTTCCTCTTGTACTCTACTTTCTGCCTCTATTCTTGTGTCTGTAGTCCCTTCACTTACAGTGCAGTCATCATCTACCTAGGCCTTGTAATTAACAATCACCTCTTCCTTGTTCTAGTTAATGTTTTTTATCTGTCTCTTTAGTAATACCCACACCCCCCAGGCATTTTAATTCTGAGGGTTTTGTATAACTTCCTTAATTATATTAACTTCATGTAATGTACATAGCTGGACGGGATTTGATGTAAGTTTTTGGTTTTGTTATGGTAGTTACATGTACTTTAGACAATAATTTTGGTATGCTTGTATACTTAAGTGCTAGTATACTTTGGTGTATGTGTAATTTTAGTCAGGTTTATTGTATACTTACCTTAAGTGCTAGTATACTTTGGCGTATGTGTCATTTTTAGTCAAGTTTATTGTATACTTACCGTAAGTGCTAGTTTACTTTGGTATATGTGTCATTTTTACTCAGGTTTATTGTATACTTACCTTAAGTGCTAGTATACGTTGGTGTATGTGTCATTTTTAGTCAGGTTTATTGGATACTTACCTTAAGTGCTAGTATACTTTGGTGTATGTGTCATTTTAGTCAGGTTTATTGTATATTTACCTTAAGTGCTAATATACTTTGGTTGTTGTTGTGTCTTTAGGCTTTTCCTGGTTAGGGGTCGCCACAGAGGAACTCCAGTCTGGTAATGATTGGCAGTAGATTTTTACGTGCCGAGTTGCCAGCTCTGATGCACAACCTTCAACAAAGGTGCACCCATTCACGTATGTCTCCACACAGAAGACGCTTTAGCTGAGAATCGAACATGACAACGTCTTACTGTGAGGCAACAATGCTACCACAGCACAACCACCGCAGTATACTTTGCTGCATATGTCATTTTTAGTCAGGTTTATTGTATACTTACCTTAAGTGCTAGTATACTTTGGTGTATGTGTCATTTTAGTCAGGTTTATTGTATACCTACCTTAAGTGCTAGTATACTTTGGTGTATGTGTCAATTTTAGTAAGGTTTATTGTATACTTACCTTAAGTGCTAGTATACTTTGGTGTATGTGTCATTTTTAGTCAGGTTTATTGTATACTTACATTAAGTGCAAGTATACTTTGGTGTATGTGTCATTTTTAGTCAGGCTTATTGTATACTTACCTTAAGTGCTGGTATACTTTGGTGTATGTGTCATTTTTAGTCATGTTTATTGTATACTTACCTTAAATGCTAGCATACTTTGATGTATGTGTCATTCTTAGTCAGGTTTATTGTATACCTACCTTAAGTGCTAGTATACTTTGGTGTCTGTGTCATTTTTAGTCAGGTTTATTGTATACTTACCTTAAGTGCTCGTATACTTTGGTGTATGCGTCATTTTTAGTCAGGTTTATTGTATACTTACCTTAAGTGCTAGTATACTTTGGTGTATGTGTCATTTTTAGTCAGGTTTATTGTATACTTACCTTAAGTGCTATTATACTTTGGAGTATGTCATTTTTAGTTGGGTTTATTGCATACTTGCCTTAAGTGCTAGCATACTTTGGTGTATGTGTCATTTTTATTCAGGTTTATTGTATACTTACCTTAAGTGCTAGTATACTTTTGTTTACTTTTGTTTATGTGTAATTTTAGTCAGGTTTATTGTATACTTACCTTAAGTGCTAGTATACTTTGGTGTATGTGTCATTTTTAGTCAGGTTTATTGTATACTTACGTTAAGTGCTAGTGTACTTTGGTGTATGTGTCATTTTTAGTCAGGTTTATTGTATACTTACCTTAAGTGCTAGTATACTTTGGTGTATGCTTCATTTTTAGTCAGGTTTATTGTATACTTACCTTAAGTGCTAGTATACATAGGTGTATGTGTCATTTTAGTCAGGTTTATTGTATACTTACCTTAAGTGCTAGTATACTTTGGTGTATGCGCCATTTTTAGTCAGGTTTATTGTATACTTACCTTAAGTGCTAGTATACTTTGGTGTATGTGTCATTTTTAGTCAGGTTTATTGTATACTTACCTTAAGTGCTAGTATACTTTGGTGTATGTCATTTTTAGTTGGGTTTATTGCATACTTGCCTTAAGTGCTAGCATACTTTGGTGTATGTGTCATTTTTATTCAGGTTTATTGTATACTTACCTTAAGTGCTAGTATACTTTTGTTTATGTGTAATTTTAGTCAGGTTTATTGTATACTTACCTTAAGTGCTAGTATACTTTGGTGTATGTGTCATTTTTAGTCAGGTTTATTGTATACTTACATTAAGTGCTAGTGTACTTTGGTGTATGTGTCATTTTTAGTCAGGTTTATTGTATACTTACCTTAAGTGCTAGTATACATAGGTGTATGTGTCATTTTAGTCAGGTTTATTGTATACTTACCTTAAGTGCTAGTATACTTTGGTGTATGCGCCATTTTTAGTCAGGTTTATTGTATACTTACCTTAAGTGCTAGTATACTTTGGTGTATGTGTCATTTTTAGTCAGGTTTATTGTATACTTGCGTTAAGTGCTAGTGTACTTTGGTGTATGCGTCATTTTTAGTCAGGTTTATTGTATACTTACCTTAAGTGGTAGTATACTTTGGTGTATATGTCATTTTTAGTCAGGTTTATTGTATACGTACCTTAAGTACTAGTATACTTTGGTGCATGTGTCATTTTTAGTCAGGTTTATTGTATACATACCTAAAGTGCTAGTATACTTTGGTGTATGTGTAATTTTTAGTCAGGTTTATTGTATACTTACCTTACGTACTGGTGTACTTTGGTGTATGTGTCATTTTTAGTCAGGTTTATTGTATACTTACCTTAAGTGCTAGTATACTTTGGTGTATGTGTCATTTTTAGTCAGGTTTATTGTATACTGTCCTTAAATGCTAGCATACTTTGATGTATATGTCCTTTTTAGTCAGGTTTATTGTATACTTACCTTAAGTGCTAGTATACTTTGGTGTATGTGTCATTTTTAGTCAGGTTTATTCTATACTTACCTTAAGTGCTAGTATACTTTGGTGTATGTGTCATTTTAGTCAGGTTTATTGTATACTTACCTTAAGTGCTAGTATACTTTTGTGTATGTGTCATTTTTAGTCAAGTTTTTTCTATAATTACCTTAAGTGCTAGTATACTTTGGTGTATGTGTCATTTTTAGTCATGTTTATTGTATACTTACCGTAAATGCTAGTATACTTTGATGCATGTGTCATTTTAGTCAGGTTTATTGTATACTTACCTTAAGTGCTAGAATACTTTGGTGTATGTTTCATTATAGTCAGGTTTATTGTATACTTACCTTAAGTGCTAGTATGCTTTGGTGTACGTGTCATTTTTAGTCAGGTTTGTTGTATACGTACCTTAAGTGCTAGTATACTTTGGTGTATGCGTCATTTTTGGTCAGGTTTATTGTATACTTACCTTAAGTGCTAGTATGCTTTGGTGTATGTGTAATTTTTAGTCAGGTTTGTTGTATACGTACCTTAAGTGCTAGTATACTTTGGTGTATGCGTCATTTTTAGTCAGGTTTATTGTATACTTACCTTAAGTGCTAGTATACTTTGGTGTATGTGTCATTTTTAGTCAGGTTTATTGTATACTTACCTTAAGTGCTAGTATACTTTGGAGTATGTCATTTTTAGTTGGGTTTATTGCATACTTGCCTTAAGTGCTAGCATACTTTGGTGTATGTGTCATTTTTATTCAGGTTTATTGTATACTTACCTTAAGTGCTAGTATACTTTTGTTTATGTGTAATTTTAGTCAGGTTTATTGTATACTTACCTTAAGTGGTAGTATACTTTGGTGTATGTGTCATTTTTAGTCAGGTTTATTGTATACTTACGTTAAGTGCTAGTGTACTTTGGTGTATGCGTCATTTTTAGTCAGGTTTATTGTATACTTACCTTAAGTGGTAGTATACTTTGGTGTATATGTCATTTTTAGTCAGGTTTATTGTATACGTACCTTAAGTACTAGTATACTTTGGTGCATGTGTCATTTTTAGTCAGGTTTATTGTATACATACCTAAAGTGCTAGTATACTTTGGTGTATGTGTAATTTTTAGTCAGGTTTATTGTATACTTACCTTACGTACTGGTATACTTTGGTGTATGTGTCATTTTTAGTCAGGTTTATTGTATACTTACCTTAAGTGCTAGTATACTTTGGTGTATGTGTCATTTTTAGTCAGGTTTATTCTATACTTACCTTAAGTGCTAGTATACTTTGGTGTATGTGTCATTTTTAGTCAGGTTTATTGTATACTTTCCTTAACTGCTAGTGTACTTTGGTGTATGTGTCATTTTAGTCAGGTTTATTGTATACTTACCTTAAGTGCTAGTATACTTTTGTGTATGTGTCATTTTTAGTCAAGTTTTTTCTATAATTACCTTAAGTGCTAGTATACTTTGGTGTATGTGTCATTTTTAGTCATGTTTATTGTATACTTACCGTAAATGCTAGTATACTTTGATGCATGTGTCATTTTAGTCAGGTTTATTGTATACTTACCTTAAGTGCTAGAATACTTTGGTGTATGTTTCATTATAGTCAGGTTTATTGTATACTTACCTTAAGTGCTAGTATGCTTTGGTGTACGTGTCATTTTTAGTCAGGTTTGTTGTATACGTACCTTAAGTGCTAGTATACTATGGTGTATGCGTCATTTTTGGTCAGGTTTATTGTATACTTACCTTAAGTGCTAGTATGCTTTGGTGTATGTGTCATTTTTAGTCAGGTTTGTTGTATACGTACCTTAAGTGCTAGTATACTTTGGTGTATGCGTCATTTTTAGTCAGGTTTATTGTATACTTACCTTAAGTGCTAGTATACTTTGGTGTATGTGTCATTTTTAGTCAGGTTTATTGTATACTTACCTTAAGTGCTAGTATACTTTGGAGTATGTCATTTTTAGTTGGGTTTATTGCATACTTGCCTTAAGTGCTAGCATACTTTGGTGTATGTGTCATTTTTATTCAGGTTTATTGTATACTTACCTTAAGTGCTAGTATACTTTTGTTTATGTGTAATTTTAGTCAGGTTTATTGTATACTTACCTTAAGTGCTAGTATACTTTGGTGTATGTGTCATTTTTAGTCAGGTTTATTGTATACTTACGTTAAGTGCTAGTGTACTTTGGTGTATGTGTCATTTTTAGTCAGGTTTATTGTATACTTACCTTAAGTGCTAGTATACTTTGGTGTATGCTTCATTTTTAGTCAGGTTTATTGTATACTTACCTTAAGTGCTAGTATACATAGGTGTATGTGTCATTTTAGTCAGGTTTATTGTATACTTACCTTAAGTGCTAGTATACTTTGGTGTATGCGTCATTTTTAGTCAGGTTTATTGTATACTTACCTGAAGTGCTAGTATACTTTGGTGTATGTGTCATTTTTAGTCAGGTTTATTGTATACTTACCTTAAGTGCTAGTATACTTTGGTGTATGTCATTTTTAGTTGGGTTTATTGCATACTTGGGGTGTTTGGTGGTATGTTGGTAAAGAGCATTTGTGTGTTTCTTATTACGAATGTCACTGCGATGTTCCCCTATTCTTATTCTGAGTGAAAGTGAGGTTTTTCCCACATAGAAGGTGGAACAGTGGCATGTGGCCAAATATATAACCCAGCTGCTTGAGCAATTACCAAATATCCTAAGATTGTAGACTTTACTAGTGTTAATACTGGTAAATTGCTTTAGCTTATTCACCTGGTTACACGAGGAACAGTGGCCACAAGGGAAAGTTCATCCCCCTGTTATTGTCAGTTGTTTATATTTGCTCCCCCCACTTTCCCTCTGTTTATAGTGGTAAAACAGGGATCCCAAGGTTCTACCTCTCCTATATGAGAATTGACACTTTGTTTCCAAAATCTCCTGAAGATAATCATTGGCTAACAGAATATTCCAATTGTCATTTAGAATATTTCTTACCTCCTGATGGTTACTGCCAAATGTAGTAACAAACCTTAAAGTGGTATCCTGTGAATTCCATGTGCGGTCCTTATACTCAAGCAATGTGTTCCTATTCTGTTTGTCCGACCATGCACTAGCGGATACAATATCAAAGATACGATACCCCCTCTCCAAAAATCTATTTTCCAGATCAACCTTAGCATCTTCATAATCAGTAATTGAATAGCTAATACGTTTAATTCTCAGAAATTGAGATTTGGGGATATTGTGGATGGTGTGGCGCGGATGCATATTAGATGCATGAAGTAATGTATTATATTGCGGATATTTACGATGAATCTTGGTACTTAAAGTGTGGTCATCATTCCGATAAACAGTAACATCCAGAAAGTTAATACTGTAGAGGTGGAATGTAACAGCAAACTCAATTTCCCAGATGTTACTGTTAAGATATTCCACAAATTCATGTAAATATGATGAATCAGCACGACATACCATCCAACAATCGTCAAGATATGTCCGCCAGATATCAATCTCAACCAAGTAAATATTGTGCAGTGGGTTATAAATAAGGCATTCCTCAAGGTAAGCCATAAAAAGATCAGCATATATGGGGGCAAAGGATGCCCCCATGGCCGTATCTTGTAGTTGCCAATAGCACTCCCCTTGGAAATAAAAGACATTCTTACTAAGCACATGCTCGGACATACAGATAATAAGTGTATTGAAGCCCGGTGGGTACAGTTCAGCCTTCTCCAACCAATACTGCAAAGCCTGTAACCCTGCCCAGTGTGGTATGCTTGTGTATAGGGACTTAACATCGAGTGTACACATCAACCATTGAGGCTCTAGTTGTGTGTCCTTTATGATTTGTAAAAATTGTGTCGTGTCTTGTATCCTAGCCCTGACCTGTTTCAGTAATGGTTTGAGTTGTTGGGTTAGGAACACTGAGAGTGGCTCAGTAAGTGAGCCATTACCTGTTACTATGGGCCTGCTTGGAGGGTTTGTAAGTGATTTATGTATCTTAGAAAGTAAATATAAAATTTGCTTGGAAGGGTCTTTTTCCCTAAGATGCTGAGCTGTAGTAGGTGTTATAATGCCCTCTTCTACTGCTGAATCAAGAAATGCATCAATCTCTTTTTTGAATTTCTGTGTAGGGTCAATTCCCATATGCATGTAGCATCTGGAATCTGATAATTGTCTGAGCCCTTCTTGGATATAGTAATCCACATTTAAAATAACCACTGCCACACCCTTGTCAGCTGGGAGTATAGCGATATTGTGATTATCTTTAAGTTCAGTTAGAGCTTTTTTCTCAGACGTATTAATATTATCCTGTGAAATATGAGATTCAAAATGAGGAAAATGTAAGTCCCTTAATACAGCTTGTTGAAAAATTGCTACATTTTTATTCATTGGTGGTTGAAAAAGTGATTTCTGGAATCTAAATTCAGCAGATCTTTGAAAATTTGCTATGTTCTAATCCGAAAAAAATATTTTTAGGTTAAGACAGCGACAAAAATCCAAAACATCCATTGCAGTTTTATATTGATCAGAAAAGAAACTGGGTACAAATCCTAATCCTTTTTTGAGTAGTTTCTGTTGGTCATCAGTTAGCACAGTATCAGATAAATTTAAAACATTGTTACAGTTAGTTACTATTGTTTCAGTAAAGTTACCAAATCAAAATAATATTTACATACATACACAAATATCATTTGGAAATGTATTATATGTGGTCTTTAATATAACTTATGTTTATGTGTATAATTCTAGCAGTACATTTTGATAACAATAAAAAAGGGGGGTATGGACCATACCATTGTTTGCCATTGGCTGAGGTATTATATAAATATTCATGATGTCTGTTGCTTACTGAATTCACTTTTTTTCACTGAAGAAAGCATTTGCCGAAACCGGTTTGTATTTGGATTACTTTGGATATTTGGGCATTATTATGTCCTTTTTGAATTGACTATAATACATACAATAAAGTATTGGACTACTTAGGCTGGCCTCCATTGTTTTCTTTTTTTTTATTGTATACTTACCTTAAGTGCTAGTATACTTTGGTGTATGTGTCATTTTTAGTCAGGTTTATTCTATACTTACCTTAAGTGCTAGTATACTTTGGTGTATGTGTCATTTTTAGTCAGGTTTATTGTATACTTTCCCTAAGTGCTAGTGTACTTTGGTGTATGTGTCATTTTAGTCAGGTTTATTGTATACTTACCTTAAGTGCTAGTATACTTTTGTGTATGTGTAATTTTTAGTCAGGTTTATTCGATACTTACCTTAAGTGCTAGTATACTTTGGTGTATGTGTCATTTTTAGTCATGTTTATTGCATACTTACCTTAAGTGCTAGTATACTTTGTTGTATGTGTCATTTTTAGTCAGGTTTATTGGAGACTTACCTTAAGTGCTAGTACACTTTGGTGTATGTGTCATTTTAGGTTTATTGTATACTTACCATAAGTGCTAATATACTTTGGTTGTTGTGTCTTTCGGCTTTTCCTGGTTAGGGATCGCCACAGTGGAACTCCGGTCTGGTAATGATTGGCAGTAGATTTTTACGTGCAGAGTTGCCAGCTCTGATGCACAACCTTCAAAAAAGGTGCACCCATTCATGCATGTCTCCACACAGAAGACGCTTTTGCTGAGAATTGAACATGACAACGTCTTACTGTGAGGTGACAATGTTACCACATCACAACCACCGCAGTATACTTTGCTGCATATGTCATTTTTAGTCAGGTTTATTGTATACTTACCTTAAGTGCTAGTATACTTTGGTGTATGTTTCATTTTAGTCAGGTTTATTGTATACCTACCTTAAGTGCTAGTATACTTTGGTGTATGTGTCAATTTTAGTAAGGTTTATTGTATACTTACCTTAAGTGCTAGTATACTTTGGTGTATGTGTCATTTTTAGTCAGGTTTATTGTATAATTACTTTAAGTGCTAGTATACTTTGGTGTATGTGTCATTTTTAGTCATGTGTATTGTATACTTACCTTAAATGCTAGCATACTTTGATGTATGTGTCATTTTTAGTCAGGTTTATTGTATACCTACCTTAAGTGCTAGTATACTTTGGTGTATGTTTCATTATAGTCAGGTTTATTGTATACTTACCTTAAGTGCTAGTATGCTTTGGTGTACGTGTCATTTTTAGTCAGGCTTGTTGTATACATACCTTAAGTGCTAGTATACATTGGTGTATGTGTCATTTTAGTCAGGTTTATTGTATACTTACCTTAAGTGCTAGTATACTTTGGTGTATGCATCATTTTTAGTCAGGTTTATTGTATACTTACCTTAAGTGCTAGTATACTTTGGTGTATATGTCATTTTTAGTTAGGTTTATTGCATACTTACCTTAAGTGCTAGCATACTTTGGTGTATGTGTCAATTTTATTCAGGTTTATTGTATACTTACCTTAAGTGCTAATATACATTGGTGTAAGTGCTAGTATACGTTGGTCTATGTGTCATTTTAGTCAGGTTTATTGTATACTTACCTTAAGTGGTAGTATACTTTGGTGTATATGTCATTTTTAGTCAAATTTATTGTATACTTATCTTAAGTGCTGGTATACTTTGGTGAATGTGTCATTTTTAGTCAGGTTTATTGTATGCTTACCTTAAGTGCTAGTATTCTTTGGTGTACGTGTCATTTTTAGTCAGGTTTATTGTATACTTACCTAAAGTGCTAGTATACTTTGGTGAATATTTGATTTTTAGTTAGGTTTATTGTATACTTACCTTAAGTGCTAGTACACTTTGGTGTATGTATCACTTTTAATCAGGTTTATTGTATACTTACCTTAAGTGCTAGTATACTTTTGTGTACGGGTAATTTTAGTTAGTTTTATTGTATACTTACCTTAAGTGCTAGTATACATTTGTGTATGTGTCATTTTAGTCAGGTTTATTGTATACTTACCTTAAGTGCTAGTATACTTTGGTGTATGCGTCATTTTTAGTCAGGTTTATTGTATACTTACGTTAAGTGCTAGTATACTTTGGTGTATGTGTCATTTTAGTCAGTTTTATTGTATACTTACCTTAAGTGCTAGTATACTTTTGTGTATGTGTCATTTTTAGTCAGGTTTATTGTATACTTACCTTAAGTGCTAGTATACTGTGTCTAAGTATATTTTGCCATCCTTGTTGATTATTCCTTTTGCCAGTATTTCTATCAATAACAGTGAACATAAATTTGGCTGTGGGGTGTTTGGTGGTATGTTGGTAAAGAGCATTTGTGGGTTTCTTATTACGAATGTCACTCTGATGTTCCCCTACTCTTATTCTGAGTGAACGTGAGGTTTTTCTCACATAGAAGGCGGAACACTGGCATGTGGCCAAATATATAACCTAGCTGCTTGAGCAATTACCAAATATCCTAAGATTGTAGACTTTACTAGTGTTAATACTGGTAAATTGCTTTAGCTTATTCACCTGGTTACACGAGGAACAGTGGCCACAAGGGAAAGTTCCCAAAAGTTCATCCCCCTGTTATTGTCAGTTGTTTATATTTCATCCCTCCACTTTCCCTCTGTTTATAGTGGGAAAACAGGGATCCCAAGGTTCTACCTCTCCTATATGAGAATTGACACTCTGTACCCAAAATCTCCCGATGATAATCATTGGCTAACAGAATATTCCAATTGTCATTTAAAATATTTCTTACCACCTTATGGTTCCTGCCAAATGTAGTAACAAACCTTAAAGTGGTATCCTGTGAATTCCGTGTGCGGTCCATATACTCAAGCAATGTGTTCCTATTCTCTTTGTCCGACCATGCACTAGCAGATACAATATCAAAGATACGATACCCCCTCTCCAAAAATCTATTTTCCAGATCAACCTTAGCATCTTCATAATCAGTAATTGAAGAGCTAATACATTTAATTCTCAAAAATTGAGATTTGGGGATATTGTGGATGGTGTGGCGGTGATGCATACTAGATGCATGAAGTAATGTATTATATTGCGGATATTTACGATGAATCTTGGTACTTAAAGTGTGGTCATCATTCCGATAAACAGTAACATCCAGAAAGTTAATACTGTAGAGGTGGAATGTAACAGTAAACTCAATTCCCCAGATGTTACTGTTAAGATATTCCACAAATTCATGTAAATATGATGAATCAGCACGACACACCATCCAACAATCGTCAAGATATGTCCGCCAGATATCAATCTCAACCAAGTAAATATTGTGCAGTGGGTTATAAATAAGGCATTCCTCAAGGTAAGCCATAAAAAGATCAGCATATATGGGGGCAAAGGATGCCCCCATGGCCGTACCTTGTAGTTGCCAATAGCACTCCCCTTGGAAATAAAAGACATTCTTACTAAGCACATGCTCGGACATACAGATAATAAGTGTATTGAAGCCCGGTGGGTACAGTTCAGCCTTCTCCAACCAATACTGCAAAGCCTGTAACCCTGCCCAGTGTGGTATGCTTGTGTATAGGGACTTAGCATCGAGTGTACACATCAACCATTGATGCTCTAGTTGTGTGTCCTTTATGATTTGTAAAAATTGTGTCGTATCTTGTATCCTAGCCCTGACCTGTTTCAGTAATGGTTTGAGTTGTTGGGTTAGGAACACTGAGAGTGGCTCAGTAAGTGAGCCATTACCTGTTACTATTGGCCTGCCTGCAGGGTTTGTAAATGATTTATGGTTCTTAGGAAGTAAATATAAAATTTGCTTGGAAGGGTCTTTTACCCTAAGATGCTGAGCTGTAGTAGGTGTTATAATGCCCTCTTCTACTGCCGAATCAAGAAATGCATCAATCTCTTTTTTTGAATTTCTGTGTAGGGTCAATTCCCATATGCATGTAGCATCTGGAATCTGATAATTGTCTGAGCCCTTCTTGGATATAGTAATCCACATTTAAAATAACCACTGCTATCAGCTGGGAGTATAGCGATATTGTGATTATCTTTAAGTTCAGTTAGAGCTTTTTTCTCAGACATATTAATATTATCCTGTGAAATATGAGATTCAAAATGAGGAAAATGTAAGTCCATTAATACAGCTTGTTGAAAAATTGCTACATTTTTATTCATTGGTGGTTGAAAAAGTGATTTCTGGAATCTAAATTCAGCAGATCTTTGATTATTTGCTATGTTCTGATCCGAAAAAAATATTTTTAGTTTAAGACAGCGACAAAAATCCAAAACATCCAATGCAGTTTTATATTGCTCAGAAAAGAAACTGGGTACAAATCCTAATCCTTTTTTGAGTAGTTTCTGTTGGCCATCAGTTAGCACAGTATCAGATAAATTTAAAACATTGTTACAGTTAGTTACTATTGTTTCAGTAAAGTTACCAAATCAAAATAATATTTACATACATACACAAATATCATTTGGAAATGTATTATACGTGTGGTCATTAATATAACTTATAAAGAACAAGCCAGATATAAAGACAGAGAGGTAACCAAAGCTGCTCAGTAATCCATTCATAAAGTGCCTGTAACTGCAACTGGGATATTCTCCAAGAACCAAGCTTAGATTTAAAAGCAAAAGAATTTATTTGATAAAATTGTTGTCGGTAAGCGCTTTCACATTTGCTTCCTCAGACCGTTAACATTCAAAAAATCAGTCTTCTCCTTTTGTAGTAGTCATGTGTTTCATCTTATAGAGCTTTAAAGTGATACAAACCAGGTTATTGAAAGCATCATTAAAAAAGTTCAGTGTCTTAACACTTCTATGCTAAACAAAATAAATTCACATCTATTAAGAATTTACAAAGTACACATCACTCAATGCTTACTAAGAACTTACTGATATATGATGCTTGTTGCTAAAAAAGACACATCTTAATAATAGTAACTGCAGCCATTAGAAAAGGCATCAACTGTTGCATAAAGCTCAAAAAATGAAAATTTCTCAATCAGTATGTGCTATATATGCATTAAACTGTGTTAAACTGTGTATACCATTTATGTAAAAACTATCAAAAACATTGTAAGTATGCTAATCATACAAAACAATATTCACAAAACTGATAGAAGTCACTAATCGTTAAAATCACAAGTTGAGAAGTCACTAATTAAAAATGCATGCATTTATAACAGATATCTTTAAAAACATTTCCTAAGGCATTTTCAAAAGCCTATCATTATATATTTACACTAAAAAACTATCTAAACATAGAATTACAAGTTGTTAATATTGTAAATAGCGCTTATTTAAGGCGTCTGGCTCTTAACACTGGTCGAATAGAAGCTCGTTCATTAAGGCCACTGCCTTTATCTGCTCTAAGCCGGATCATCCAGTTAACTTCTACTCTCTCAGTAGTATTACGAATTATGTGGAGAGGGTGCTAGGAGAAAAAGTGAATACTGGTGTGTATAGGACGAAATGCTATAGGAATGCCCTCCTACATAGTAGCCTCATACCAGTGTTAAGAGCCAGACGCCTTAAATAAGCGCTATTTACAATATTAACAACTTGTAATTGTAAGTGCTAATATACTTTGGTGTATGCGTCATTCTTAGTCAGGTTTATTGTATACTTACATTAAGTGCTAGTGTGCTTTGGTGTATGTGTCATTTTTAGTCAGGTTTATTGTATACTTACCTTAAGTGCTAGTATACTTTGGTGTATGTGTCATTTTTAGTCAGGTTTATTGTATACTTACCTTAAGTGCTAGTCTACTTTGGTGTATGTGTCATTTTTATTCAGGTCTCTTGCATACTTACCTTACGTGCTAGTATACTTTAGTGCATGTGTCATTTTAGTCAGGTTTATTGTAAACTTACCTTAAGTGCTAGTATACTTTAGTGTATGTGCCATTTTAGTCAGGTTTATTGTATACCTACCTTAAGTGCTACTATACTTTGGTACATGTGTCATTTTAGTCAGGTTTATTGTATACTTGCCTTAAGTCCTAGTATACTTTGGTGTATGTGTCATTTTAGTCAGGTTTATTGTATACTTACCTTAAGTGCTAGTATACTTTGGTGTATGTGTCATTTTAGTCAGGTCTATTGTATACTTACCTTAATTGCTAGTATACTTTTGTGTATGTGTCATTTTTAGTCAGGTTTAGTTTATACTTATGTTAAGTGCTAGTATACTTTGGTGCATCTGTCATTTTAATCAGGTTTAATGTATACTTACCTTAAGTGCTAGTATACTTTGGTGCATGTGTCATTTTAGTCAGGTTTATTCTTTACTTACCTTAAGTGCTAGTATAGTTTGTTGTATGTGTCATTTTTAGTCAGGTTTATTGTATACTTACCTTAAGTGCTAGTATACTTTGGTGTATGTGTCATTTTTAATCAGGTTTATTCTATACTTACCTTAAGTGCTTGTATACTTTGGTATACGTGTCATTTTTAGTCAGGTTTCTTGTATACTTGCCCTAAGTGCTAGTGTACTTTGGTGTATGTGTCATTTTAGTCAGGTTTATTGTATACTTACCTTAAGTGCTAGTATACTTTTGTATACGTGTCATTTTTAGTGAGGTTTATTGTATACTTACCTTAAGTGCTAGTATACTTTGGTGTATGTGTCATTTTTAATCAGGTTTATTCTATACTTACCTTAAGTGCTAGTATATTTTGGTGTATGTGTCATTTTTAATCAGGTTTATTGTATACTTACCTTAAGTGCTACTATACTTTGGTGTATGTGTAATTTTTAATCAAGTTTATTGTATACTTACCTTAAGTGCTAGTATACTTTGGTGTATGTGACATTTTTAGTCAGGTTTATTGTATACTTACTTTAAGTGTTAGTATATTTTGGTGTAGGTGTAATTTTAGTCAGGTTTATTGTATACTTACCTTAAGTGCGAGAATACTTTGGTGTATGTGTCATTTTTAGTCAAGTTTTTTGTATACGTACCTTAAGGCCTAGTG
Source organism: Protopterus annectens (assembly GCF_019279795.1). Classification (NCBI taxonomy): domain Eukaryota; kingdom Metazoa; phylum Chordata; order Ceratodontiformes; family Protopteridae; genus Protopterus; species Protopterus annectens. The sequence continues at coordinate 360,685,219 of NC_056743.1, read as the reverse complement.
TACTTTGGTGTATGTGTCATTTTAGTCATGTTTATTGTATACTTACCTTAAGTGCTAGTATTCTTTGGTGTATGTGTCATTTTTAGTCAGGTTTATTGTATACTTACCTTACGTACTAGTATACCTTGGTGTATGTGTCATTTTTAGTCAGGTTTATTGTATACTTACCTTAAGTGCTAGTATACTTTGGTGTATTTGTCATTTTTAGTCAGGTTTATTGTATACTTTACCTTAAGTGCTGGTATACTTTGGTGTATGTGTCATTTTTAGTCAGGTTTATTGTATACCTACCTTAAGTACTGGTATACTTCGGTGTATGTGTCATTTTAGTCAGGTTTATTATATACTTACCTTAAGTGCTGGTATACTTCGGTGTATGTGTCATTTTTATTCAGGTTTATGTTGTTTTGTGCTGCTCATTCATCCCAACCCAAATACCACTGGATGATTTTATCACATGATGTAATGAATTACAGTATTTAAATATGTGCACCTGTTAAGGGAAGTATTCTGATGAAGTCTGACGAAAGTGCTAAATAAATTTGTGTTCCACAAATTAAGCTGTGTTTTTTTGACATTGGATTGATGTCTCACGTTTGAAACTGGTTTTCCTTCAACTCCCCTAATTAGCTTCACAAATACAGTGAACCAACACAGGAACAATAGGTTACTAACCTCTGCTATATTTCTCTAGCTATCAAAGGCGTTTTTATTTTAGTATCTCTTAACCTCTCTCACTCTACCCTCAGCTGATTTATTTGTTACCTAACCAACCATCAACAAGCAGTTAAATGGAAAAATCAGTTATCTTCTGCTCTTCCAATCTCTGTTGCTATACTGCAACGTTCTATTCTAGGTCCCCTTCTGTTCATTATATTTACAAATAGACTAAGCTTAGTCAGCCAATATGCTACATCGGTCCAATATGCAGAGGACTTGTATGCTCCACTCCATCCCTACCAGCTCTTCCCAGCAAAACCCAACAATCCTTTCTAGACATAGAAAAATACCTAAATAATTCACAATCGATTCTAGATGCCTCAAAAACAAATCTTGTGCTATTCTCCAGTTGTAAAAAATCCATAGACGCTACTTCTTTCACCATTTACTAATCTAACAATACCCTTACTGAGTCTGTCGAGTATTCAGAATACTAGGAGTCACTGTAGACGAAGACCTCAACTTTGATAAACACTTGCTCTTAATATCAAGAAAGTGCACTTCAAATTAGGATCTATGTATAGAGTTAGAGCCTTCCTAATTCCACCAGACATGACATCTCCAGAACTCATATTCTATCCACCCTCTTATATGCCTCTCCCATTTTCACTAACTTAAGAAAATGCAACTTAAACAAACTAGAATCCTACTATTATCAGATAGCCAGATTCACTACCAACCAGCCTACAAGAACTCATCACTGCAAGGTACTGCAACAACTAAAATGGCTAGAACTTACCAACCTTCTAATCTTTAACCAACTACTTCTAACTCATTCTACCATTTATTTCCCAGAAAACAGATAATTTATTAGCAACCTAGTTCAGCTTTACTCCAATAGCAGAAGCCTTAGGTCTTCTAATACATTGCTTTTGACAGTCTCTAAGTCCAACAATAGCTATGGGGGTAAACTTTACTCATTTAAACTAGCCAAAACATGGAATGATATACCTCAATATATACATAACACTAACAATCCTTACAAGTTCAAGCAGCTACTTAGAGAATACCTTAACAGTGCTTGGCTTTGCTCCTGCACCAAAGTGATTAGCGGTTCAAAACACTCCCATTAACCAGCTCTCCCCATACAAAAAACATACTGTCTACTAGGCTCTCTCCACTCACTTCTTCCAAAACTTAAAGATCCCACTCCTATACACTCTACTGCCTTGTTGTTCTCTTTTAATCAGCAGTTTGTTGCATTTCCTTAGCTCTAAAGCATATTACTTCTGATTGCTATATTTTGCTTACTGTTTTGGTTCAACATGTTTATTAATGCTCACTGTGCCAGTTCAACTGTTTCTACTTGTTATTTTTTTATGTGCCTGCTCATACGTTTTATATTAACTTCTGCCTAGGCTAGTCTTAACCTTTTATTGTTTGTTCGGTATAGACTTTTCTATTCAAATATTGCTTTGTTAAGTTTTCATATTGTATTTTTGGATCTTTTCTCCCCAGGCCTCTGCTGAGAATGGCCCATTGTTGACCCAGAAAGACTCTCCCAGTAAACAAATGAAAAAAAATAATCAAAAATAAAAATATTATCACTATACACTCCCCTAATTTTTTTTCACCCTTTTGCTTTTTCGCTATCCATAGCACACACTTTGGTAAAAATACAGACGTTTGAATCTCCTACTTTCCCTCTCCTGTACCTCCCCTCCTATCCCAACCCAGCACTATAAGATATGTATACTAAGTACATAGTATCCTGTAACTCCCCTCCTGTCACAACCCAGTACTATAATACATGTATACTAAGTACATAGTATCCTGTAACTCCCCTCCTGTCACAACCCTGTACTATAATATATGTATACTAAGTACATAGTATCCTGTAACTCCCCTCCTGTCACAACCCAGTACTATAATACATGTATACTAAGTACGTAGAATCCTGTAACTCCCCTGCTGTCACAACACTGTACTATAAGATATGTATACTAAGTACATAGTATCCTGTAACTCCCCTCCTGTCACAACCCTGTACTATAATATATGTATACGAAGTACATAGTATCCTGTAACTCCCCTCCTGTCACAACCCAGTACTATAATACATGTATACTAAGTACATAGAATCCTGTAACTCCCCTGCTGTCACAACACTGTACTATAAGATATGTATACTAAGTACATAGTATCCTGTAACTCCCCTCCTGTCACAACCCTGTACTACAAAATATGTATACTATGTACATAGTATCCTGTAACTCCCTTCTTGTCCCAACCCTGTACTATAATATATGTATACTAAGTACATAGAACCCTGTAATTCCCCTCCTGTCACAACCCTGTACTATAATATATGTATACTAAGTACATAGTATCCTGTATCTTCCCTCCTGTCCCAACCCTGTACTATAATATATGTATACTAAGTACACTGTATCCTGTAACTCCCTTCCTGTCCCAATCCTGTACTATAATATATGTATACTAAGTATATAGTATCCTGTAACTCCCCTCCTGTCCCAAACCTGCACTATAATATATGTATACTAATTACATAGTATCCTGTAACTCCCCTCCTGTCCCAAACCTGTACTATAATATATGTATACTAAGTACACTGTATCCTGTAACTCCCTTCCTGTCCCACTCCTGTACTATAATATATGTATACTAAGTACATAGTATCCTGTAACTCCCCTCCTGTTGTAAACATGTACTATAATATATGTATACTAAGTACATAGTATCCTCTAACTCACCTCCTGTCCCAACCCTGTACTATAATATATGTATACTAAGTACGTAGTATCCTGTAACTCCCCTCCTGTCCTAACCATGTACTATAATATATGTATACTAAGTACATAGTATCCTGTAACTCCCCTCCTGTCACAACCCTGTACTATAATATAAGTATACTAAGAACATAGTACCCTGTAACTCCCCTCCTGTCACAACCGTGTACTATAATATATGTATACTAAGTAGATAGTTGCTTGTAACTCCCCTCCTGTCACAACCCTGTACTATAATATATGTATACTATGTACATAGTACCCTGTAACTCCCCTCCTGTCACAACCCTGTACTATAATATATGTATACTAAGTACATAGTACCCTGTAATCACCTCCTGTCACAACCCTGTACTATAATATCTGTTTACTAAGTACATTGTATCCTGTAACTCCCCTCCTGTCACAACCCAGTACTATAATATATGTATACTATGTACATAGTACCCTGTAACTCCCCTCCTGTCACAACCGTGTACTATAATATATGTATACTAAGTAGATAGTAGCTTGTAACTCCCCTCCTGTCACAACCCTGTACTATAAAATATGTATACTAAGTACATATTATCCTGTAACTCCCCTCCTCTCCCAACCCTGTACTATAATATATGCATACTAAGTACATAGTATCCTGTAGCTGCCATCCTCTCTCAACCCTGTACTATACTATATGTTTACTAAGTACATAGTACTCTGTAACTCCCCTCCTGTCCCAATACTGTACTATAATATGTGTATACTAAGTACATTGTATCCTGTAACTCCCCTCCTGTTCCAACACAGTACTATAGTATATGTATACTAAGTTCATAGTATCCCATAACTCTCCTCCAGTCCCAACCCTGTACTATAAAGATATGTATACTAACTACATAGTATCCTGTAACTCCCCTCCTGTCCCAAACATGCACTATAAGATATGTATACTAAGTACATAGTACTCTGTAACTCCCCTCCTGTCCCAACACTGTACCATAATATATGTATACTAAGAACATTGTATCCTGTAACTCCCCTCCTCTCCCAACACTGTACTATAAGAAAAATATACCAAATACATTCTATCTTGTAACTCCGCTCCTGTCCCAGATCAGTACTATAATATATGTATACTAAGAACATAGTATCCAGTAACTCCCATCCTCTTCCAACACTGTACTATAATATATGTATACTAAGTACATAGTATCTTGCAACTCCCCTCCTGTCCCAACCCTGTACTATAAGATATGTATACTAAATACATAGTATCCTGTAACTCCCCTCCTGTCCCAAACATGTACTATAAGAAATGTATACTAAGTACATAGTATCCTGTAACTCCCCTCCTGTCTTAATCCTGTACTATAATATATGTATACTAAGTACATAGTATCCTGTAACACACCTCCTCTCCCATCCCTGTACTATAACATATGTATACTAAGTACATAGTATCCTGTAACTCCCCTCCTCAGTCAACCCTGTACTAAAAGATATGTATACTAAGTACATAGTATCCTGTAACTCCCGTCCTCTCTCAAAGCTGTACTATATTATATGTATATTAAGTACATAGTACCCTGCAACTCCCCTCCTGTCTTAATCCTGTACTATAATATATGTATACTTAGTACATTGTATCCTGTAACTCCCCTCCTCTCCCAAACCTGTACTATAAGAAAAGTATACTAAGTGCATTGTATCCTGTAACTCCCCTCCTGTCCCAACATGCACTATAAGATATGTATACTAAGTACATAGTATCCTGTAACTCCCCTCCTGTCCCAACACTGTACTATAAGGTATGTATACTATGTACATAGTATCCTGTAACTCCCCTCCTGTCACAAGCCTGGACTATAATATATGTATAGTAAGTGCATAGTATCCTGTAACTCCCCTACTGTCCCAACTCTGTACTATAATATATGTATACTAAGTACATAGTATCCTGTAACTCCCCTCCTGTCCCAAGCATGGACTATAATATATGTATAGTAAGTACATTGTATCCTGTAAATCCCCTCCTGTCCCATCCCAGTACTATAATATAGGAATACTAAGTACATTGTATCATGTAACTCCCCTCGTGTCCCAACCCTGCACTATAATATATGTATACTAAGTACAATGTATCATGAACTCCCCTCCTGTCCCAGCCGTGTACTATAATATATGTATACTAAGTACATAGTATCCTGTAACTCCCCTCCTGTACCAACCCTGTACTATAATATATGTATACTAAGTACACTGTATCCTGTAACTCCCTTCCTGTCCCAATCCTGTACTATAATATATGCATACTAAGTACATAGTATCCTGTAACTCCCCTCCTGTCCCAACCCTGTACTATAATATATCTATACTAAGTACATAGTATCCTGTAACTCCCCTCCTGTCCCAACCATGTACTATAATATATGTGTACTAGTATCCTGTAACTCCCCTCCTGTCACAACCCTGTACTATAATATATGTATACTAAGTACATAGTATCCTGTAACTCCCTCCTGTCCCAACCCTGTACTATAAGATATGCATACTAAGTACATAGTATCCTGTAACTCCCCTCCTGTCCCAACCCTGTACTATAAGATATGTATACTAAGTACACAGTATCCTGTAACTCCCCTCCTGTCCCAACCCTGTACTATAAGATATGTATACTAAGTACATTGTATCCAGTAACTCCCCTCCTGTCCCAACCCTGTACTATAAGTATACTAAGTACATTGTATCCTGTAACTCCCCTCCTGTCCCAACCCTGTACTATAAGATATGTATACTAAGTACATTGTATCCAGTAACTCCCCTCCTGTCCCAACCCTGTACTATAAGTATACTAAGTACATTGTATCCTGTAACTCCCCTCCTATCCCAACCCTGTACTATAAGATATATATACCAAGTACATAGTATCCTGTAACCCCTCTCCTGTCCGAACCCTGTACTATAATATATGTATACTAAGTACATAGTATCCTTTAACTCCCCTCCTGTCCAAACCTGGACTATAATATATGTATACTAAGTAAATTGTATCATGTAAATCCCCTCCTGTCCCAACCCAGTGCTATAATATACGCATACTAAGTACATAGTAGCCTGTAACTCCCCTCCTGTCCCAACCCTGTACTATAAAATATGTATACTAAGTACATATTATCCTGTAACTCCCCTCCTCTCCCAACCCTGTACTATAATATATGCATACTAAGTACATAGTATCCTGTACCTCCCCTCCTCAGCCCAACCCTATATATAAGATATGTATACTAAGTACATAGTATCCTGTAGCTCCTGTCCTCTCTCAACCCTGTACTATACTATATGTTTACTAAGTACATAGTACTCTGTAACTCCCCTCCTGTCCCAATACTGTACTATAATATGTGTATACTAAGTACATTGTATCCTGTAACTCCCCTCCTGTTCCAACACAGTACTATAGTATATGTATACTAAGTTCATAGTATCCCGTAACTCTCCTCCAGTCCCAACCCTGCACTATAAATATATGTATACTAACTACATAGTATCCTGTAACTCCCCTCCTGTCCCAAACATGCACTATAAGATATGTATACTAAGAACATAGTATCATGTAACTCCCCTCCTGTCCCAACACTGTACCATAATATATGTATACTAAGAACATTGTATCCTGTAACTCCCCTCCTCTCCCAACACTGTACTATAAGAAAAATATACCAAGTACATTCTATCTTGTAACTCCGCTCCTGTCCCAGCTCAGTACTATAATATATGTATACTAAGAACATAGTATCCAGTAACTCCCATCCTCTTCCAACACTGTACTATAATATATGTATACTAAGTACATAGTATCTTGCAACTCCCCTCTTGTCCCAACCCTGTACTATAAGATATGTATACTAAATACATAGTATCCTGTAACTCCCCTCCTGTCCCAAACATGTACTATAAGAAATGTATACTAAGTACATAGTATCCTGTAACTCCCCTCCTGTCTTAATCCTGTACTATAATATATGTATACTAAGTACATAGTATCCTGTAACACACCTCCTCTCCCATCCCTGTACTATAACATATGTATACTAAGTACATAGTATCCTGTAACTCCCCTCCTCAGTCAACCCTGTACTAAAAGATATGTATACTAAGTACATAGTATCCTGTAACTCCGTCCTCTCAAAGCTGTACTATATTATATGTATACTAAGTACATAGTACCCTGCAACTCCCCTCCTGTCTTAATCCTGTACTATAATATATGTATACTTAGTACATTGTATCCTGTAACTCCCCTCCTCTCCCAAACCTGTACTATAAGAAAAGTATACTAAGTGCATTGTATCCTGTAACTCCCCTCCTGTCCCAACATGCACTATAAGATATGTATACTAAGTACATAGTATCCTGTAACTCCCCTCCTGTCCCAACACTGTACTATAAGGTATGTATACTATGTACATAGTATCCTGTAACTCCCCTCCTGTCCCAAGCATGGACTATAATATATGTATAGTAAGTACATTGTATCCTGTAAATCCCCTCCTGTCCCAACCCAGTACAATAATATATGTATACTAAGTACATTGTACCCTGTAACTCCACTCCTTTCCCAACACTGTACTATAATATATGTGTACTACGTACATAGTATCCTGTAATTCCCTTCCTTTCCCAACCCTGTTCCATAATATATGTATACTAAGTACATAGTATCCTGTAAACCGCCTCCTCAGCCCAACCCTGTACTTTAAGATATGTATACTAAGTACATAGTATCCTGTAACTCCCGTCCTCTCTCAATCCTGTACTATACTATATGTATAATAAGTACATAGTACCATGTAACTCCCCTCCTGTCCCAACAATGTACTATAATATACGTATACTAAGTACATTGTATCCTGTAACTCCACTCCTCTCCCAACCCTGTACTATAAGAAAGGTATACTAAGTATATTGTATCCTGTAACTCCCCTCCTGTCCCAACCCAGTACTATAATATATGTATACTAATTACATAGTATCCTGTAACTCCCCTCCTGTTCCAACCCTATACTATAATATATGTTTACTAAGTACATAGTATCCTGTAACTGCCCTCCTGTCCCAACCTTGTACTATAATATATGTATACTAAGTACATAGTATCCTGTAACTCCCTTCCTGTCCCAACCTAGTAGTATAAGATATGTAAACTAAATCCATTGTATCCTGACAGGCCCTTCCTGTCCCAACCCTGTACTATAATATATGTATACTAAGTACATAGTATCCTGTAACTCTCCTCATGTCCCATCCCAGTACTATAATATATGTATACTAAGTACATAGTTTCCAGTAACTCCCCTCCTGTCCCAACCCTGTACTATAATATATGTACTATAATGTATGTACACAGTATCCTGTAACTCCCCTCCTGTCGCAACCCTGTACTATAGGATATGTATACTAAATACATAGTATCCTGTCACGACCCTCCTGTCCCAACCTTGTACTATAATATATGTATACTAAGTACATAGTTTCCAGTAAATCCCCTCCTGTCCCAACCCTGTACTATAATATATGTATACTAAGTACATATTTTCCAGTAACTCCCCTCCTGTCCCAACCCTGTACTATAATATATGTACTATAATGTATGTACACAGTATCCTGTATCTCCCTTCCTGTCCCAACCTAGTAGTATAAGATATGTAAACTAAATCCATTGTATCCTGACACGCCATTCCTGTCTCAACCCTGTACTATAATATATGTATACTAAGTACATAGTATCCTGTAACTCCCCTCCTGTCCCAAACCTGTACTATAATATATGTATACTAAGTACATAGTATCCTGTAACTCTCCTCCTGTCCCATCCCAGTACTATAATATATGTATACTAAGTACATAGTTTCCAGTAACTCCCCTCCTGTCCCAACCCTGTACTATAATATATGTACTATAATGTATGTACACAGTATCCTGTAACTCCCCTCCTGTCGCAACCCTGTACTATAGGATATGTATACTAAATACATAGTATCCTGTCACGACCCTCCTGTCCCAACCCTGTACTATAATATATGTATACTAAGTACATAGTATCCTGTAACTCCCCTCCCATCCCAACCCTGTGCTATAATATAGGAATACTAAGTACATAGTATCCTGTAACTCCCCTCCTGTCCCGAACCTGGACTATAATATATCTATACTAAGTACATAGTATCGTGTAACTCCCCTCCTGTCCCAACCCTGTACTATAATATATGTATATTGAGTACATAGTATCCTGTAACTCCCCTCCTGTCCCAACCCTTTACTATAATATATGTGTACTAAGTACATAGTATCCTGTAACTCCCTTCCTGTCCCAAACCAGTATTATAAGATATTTAAACTAGGTACACTGTCACCTGTAGCACCACTCCTGTCCAACCCAGCACTATAAAATATGTATACTAAGTATATAGTATCCTATAACTCCCCTTCTGTCCCAACACTGTACTATAAGGTATGTATACTACGTACATAGTATCCTGTAACTCCCCTCCTATCCTAACCCTTTACTATAATATATGTGTACTAAGTACATAGTATCCTGTAATTCCCTTCCTTTCCCAACCCTGTTCCATAATATATGTATATTAAGTACATAGTATCCTGTAAACCACCTCCTCAGCCCAACCCTGTACTTTAAGATATGTATACTAAGTACATAATATCCTGTAATTCCCGTCCTCTCTCAATCCTGTATTATACTATATGTATAATAAGTACATAGTACCATGTAACTCCCCTCCTGTCCCAACAATGTACTATAATATACGTATACTAAGTACATTGTATCCTGTAACTCCCCTCCTCTCCCAACCCTGTACTATAAGAAAGGTATACTAAGTATAATGTATCCTGTACTCCCCCCTCCTCCCAACCTCCAGTACTATAATATATGTATACTAAGTACATAGTATCCTGTAACTCCTCCTGTCCCAACCTTGTACTATAATATATGTATACTAAGTACATAGTATCCTGTAACTGCCCTCCTGTCCCAACCCTGTACTATAATATATGTATACTAAGTACATAGTATCCTGTAACTCCCCTCCTGTCCCAAACCTGTACTATAATATATGTATACTAAGTACATAGTATCCTGTAACTCCCCTCCTGTCCCAACCCAGTACTATAATATATGTGTACTATGTACATAGTATCCTGTAACTCCCCTGCTGTCATAACCCTGTACTATAAGATATGTAAACTAAATACATTGTATCCTGTCACTCCCTTCCTGTCCCAACCCAGTACTATTAAGATATGTATACTAAGTACAATGTCTCCTGTAACTCCCCTCCTGTCCCAACCCAGTACTATAATATATTTATACTAAGTACATAGTGTCCAATAGCGCCCCTCCTGTCCCAACACTGTACTATAAGATATCTATACCAAGTACATAGTATCTTGTAACTCCCCTCCTGTCCCAACCCTGTACTATAAGATATGTATACTAAGTACATTGTATCCTGTAATTCCCCTCCTTTCCCAATCCTGTACTACAATATAAGTATACTAAGTACATAGTATCCTGTAACTCCCCTCCTGTTACAACCCTCTGCTATAAGATATGTATACTAAGTACATAGTATCCTGTCATGACCCTCCTGTCCCAACCCTGCAGTATAAGATATGTATACTAAGTACATCGTTTCCTGTAACTCCCCTCCTGTCCCAACCCTGTACTTTAATGTATGTATACTAAGTACGTAGTATCCTGTAACTCACCTCGTGTCCCAACTTTCTGCTATGTTATGTATACTAAGTAAATAGTATCCTGTAACTCCCATCCTGTCCCAACACTGTACTATAATATGTCTATACTAAGTGCATTGTATCCTGTAACTCCCGTCCTCTCTCAATCCTGTATTATACTATATGTATAATAAGTACATAGTACCATGTAATTCCCCTCCTGTCCCAACAATGTACTATAATATACGTATACTAAGTACATTGTGTCCTGTAACCCCCCTCCACTCCCAACCGTGTACTATAAGAAAGGTATATTAAGTATATTGTATCCTGTAACTCCCCTCCTGTCCCAACCCATTACTATAATATATGTATACTAATTACATAGTATCCTGTATCTCCCCTCCTGTCCCAGCCCTATACTATAATATATGTTTACTAAGTACATAGTATCCTGTAACTCCCCTCCTGTCCCAACACTGTACTATAAGATATGTATACTAAGTACCTAGTACCCTGTAACTCCCCTTCTGTCCCAACACTGTACGATAATATATGTATACTAAGTACATAGTATCCTGTAACTCCCCTCCTGTCCCAACCCTGTACTATAATATACGTATACTAAGTACATAGTACCCTGTACCTCCCCTCCTCTGTCTGCCCTGTACTATACAATATGTATTCTAAGTACATTTTATCTTGTAACTCCCCTCCTGTCCCAACTCCGCACAGATATGTCTACTAAGTACCTTGTATCCTATAACTCTGAGCCTTTCCCAGCCCTGTGCTATAATATATGTATACCAAGTACATCGCATCTTGTAACTGCCCTCTTTTACCAACCCTGTGCTATAAGATATGTATACTAAGTACATTGTATCTTGCAACTCCCCTCCTGTCCTAACCCTGTACTTTAAGATATGTATACTAAGTGCACTGTATTAACTCCCCTCCTGTTCCAACCCTGTACTATAAGATATGTATACTAAGTACATTGTATCCATAACTCTACTCCTGTCCCAACCCTTTAGTATAAGATATGTATACTAAGTACATTGTATCTTGCAACTCCCCTCCTGTCCTAACCCTGTACTTTAAGATATGTATACTAAGTACACTGTATTAACTCCCCTCCTGTTCCAACCCTGTACTATAAGATATGTATACTAAGTACATTGTATGCTGCAACTCCCCTCCTATCCCAACACTACTAAAAGATATGTATATTAAGTACATTGCATCCTGTAACTTCCCACCCCTCCTCTCCTCAGCCCTTAGTATGAGATATGTATAATAAATACATTGTAGCCTGTAACTCCCCTTTTCTCCCAAACCTGTCCTATATGATATGTATAATACTAACATTGCATCCTGTAACTCCCTCATCGACTAACCCTGTATGAAAAGACATAAGTTCATAGGTTCATAGGGTGGTACTAGGCTATCGGCCTTAGGGCCTATATAAGCCTAGCCAAACAATTCCCCGGATATTTCTTTCCACAATATTTACTTCCCTGGACCCCTGTCTAGCAGGGTGACTGACATGATTCCCGGGCGGAATTTCCTATCTCCCATCCAATCGTCAATGTTCCTTTTGAAGAGGGCCACGGAGGCACTCTGCGTGACATGTATGGGCAGTCTATTCCAAAGCATGAGGAGTCTATGGGTCAGGAAACTATCCCGCCAGTATGTTTTGTTCATTGTGAAAACACGGTTTAGATCCTTGGAGTGTGTGGCTCTGAGGGATTGGGATTTCTTTAAGTGGAGCATGTCCAACATCTCAGGGTTTGACATGGCCTTGTATGCTAAGCAGAGATCACCTCTGAGTAGTTGAAATGCCACAGAGTATAGCTGGAGTTTTTTTAGACGGTCAGCATATGGCATCTTCTTTAGGCCTGTGATTCTTTTAGTGAGGTATTTCTGCGGCCTTTCCTGCTGTTGCAGATGTTTTGTGAGGTACATACCAAACTGGGCATTGTACTTTATAATGGGTCTAATGAGGGATGAGTACACTGGAACAATTACCTCCTTTTTTCTGGATGAAAAGCCCTTAGTGATGAGGTGTGCCTCACAGAAGGATTTCCTGGCTGTTGTGGCAATGTGGTTATCGATGTTGAGACCACTGTCCACCTGTGTCCCTAAGTCTCTCATCACACTTTCGGTGTTTAGTGTACTGCCACCTATGTGGTATTCCATGGGTACATGTTTTTTTTTTTTGCCAAAGGGGATAAATATACATTTCTTGGCATTAAGCTTGAGCCCATGGATCTGGCACCAAGCATCTGTTTCTGTAAGGCCCTTTTGTAGAATATCCACATCATGTGGGGATTCAATAATGGCTCCCAGTTTGCAGTCATCTGCGAACTTTGTTAGCCAGAGTGCCTTAGTGTAGGCCTGTACTTCAGAGAAGTAGATGCCAAACAAGCGCAGTCCTAAGACTGAAACCTGATGTACTCTATTTATCACTTGTCTGGAGCTGTATTTGGAGTCGGCTACTTTTACAGTGTCGGTTCTGTCAGTAAGCCAGTTGGCTACCTATCGGGTGATGTAGGGATTAATGCCCACCTTAGTACGTTTATCTATGATTCCAGAGTGGGTGATGGTGTTGAAGGCTTTGGCGAGGTCCAGATAAGCTGTGTGGACTGCCTTACCCTCATCCACAGCTCTGGAGACTGCTTCAAATAACTCAATCAGGTTCAGGAGACAAGATCAGCCCTTCACAAACCCAAACTGGGTGGGTCCAGCGTTTGAAGGTTGCCAATGTCTTTGTTTATAAGTTCCCTGATAATATGTTCCATGCCCTTGCATATCAGTCTTGTCAGACTGATGGGATGGTAGTTCCCAGGATCCAAGGTGGATACCCCCTTGTGGAGTGGAATAACTGTAGCTGTACGCCACTCAGTGGGCACGAAGCCTGAGGTGAGGCTATGACTAAACATGACACTTAGGTGAGGTGCCAGTTCATTTTCTAGTTCATATAGTACACAGTCCATGATGTCATCTGGTCCAATGGATGCTGTATTCTTAGCTTTGGGGAATGTGGTTTCTAACTGTAGCTGTGATTACCGGAATTTGCCAATCTTTTGGTACTAAGATGGTCCATTTAGGGAGTGAGAGGGGTGGTGAAGTTGGCACTCAAGTGATCTATCAGGATATTGGCAATATCCTTGGGATCAGTATATTTAATGCCATTCTGTTGTAGCTCAGAACAGATTTGAGCATTGCCATTTAAATTCTTGGCATAACTATAGAATGCCTTGTGGTTGTCTTTGGAATGTATATAAAGTACATTGTATCCTGTAACTCCCCTCCTGTCCCAACCCTGTACTACAAGATATGTATACTAAGTACGTTGTATTCTGTAACTCCTCTCCTCTCCCAATCCTGTATTATAGGATATGTATACTATGTACATTGCATCCTATAACTCACTCCTCTCCCAACCCTGAACTGTAAGACATGTATACTAAATACATTGTATCTCATAACACCCCTCCTCTACTAGCATTGTACTATAAGACATGTATACTAAATAAATTGCATTCTGTAACTCCTCTCCTATCTCTACCCTTTACTATAAGATATGTATACTAAGTACATTGTATCCTGTAACTCCCCTCCTCTCCCAGCCCTGTACTGTACTGTAAGATATGTATACTAAGTACATTGTATCCTGTAACTCCCCTCCTCTCCTACCCTGTACTGTAAGACATGTATACTAAGTACATTGTATCCGGTAATACCCTCCCAACCCTGTACTATAAGATATGTATACTATATACATTGTATCCTGTAACTCCTCTCCTAGCCCTGTACTGTAAGATATGTATACTAAGTACATTGTATCCTGTAACTCCCCTGCTCTCCAACCCAATACTATAAGGTATATATACTAAGTACATTGTATCCTGTAACTTCCCTGCTCTCCAACCCAGTACTATAAGATATGTAAACTAAGTACATTGTATCCTAAATCCCCTTCTCCCCCAAACTTGTACTATAAGATACGTATACTGTGTACATTGCATCCTATAACTCCCTGCTGTCCTTACCCTGTCTATTAAGACATGTTTACTAAGTACATTGAATCCTGCAACTCCCCTCCTCTCAAAACACTGTACTGTAAGACATGTGCACTAAATGCATAGTATCCTGTAATTCCTCTTTTCTCTTTACCCTGTACTATAAGATATGTATACTGTATCCTGTATCTCCCCTCCTGTCCCAACCCTGTACTATAAGATTTGTATACTAAGCACGTTTTTTCCTGTAACTCCCTTCCACTCCCAACCCTGTACTATAAGATACGTATTTGAAATACATTGTATCCTGTAACTCCCCTTCTCTCTCCACCCTGTACTATAAGATATGTATACAAAGTACACTGTATCCTGTAACTTCCCCCTCTCCCAACCCTGTACTATAAGATTTGTATACTAAGTACATTGTATCTTGTAAATCCCCTCCTCTCCCAACATTGTACTCTCAGATATGTATACTAAGTACATTGTATCCTGTAACTCCCTTCCTATCCCAACCCAGTACTATAGGACATGTATACTATGTACATTGCATCCTATAACTCACTCCTCTCCCAACCCTGAACTATAAGACATGTATACTAAATACATTGTATCTCGTAACACCCCTCCTCTACCAACACTGTACTATAAGACATGTATACTAAATAAATTGTATTCTGTAACTCCTCTCCTATCTCTACCCTATACTATAAGATATGTATACTAAGTACATTGTATCTTGCAACTTCCCTCCTGTCCGTAGCCTGTACTATAAGATATGGATGCCAAGTACATTGTATCCTGTAACTCCCCTCCTGTCCCAATCCTGTTCTAAATTTATACTAGGTACATCGTGTCCTGTAACTCCATTCTAGTCCCAAATGTGTACTATAAGATATGTGTACTAAGTACATAGTATCCTGTAACTCCCCTGCTCTCCCAACCCTGTACTATAAGATATGCACACTAAGTACATTGTATCCTGTAACTCCTCTTCTATCCCAACACAATACTATAGGCAATGTATACGAAGAACATTGTATCCTGTTAACTCCCCTCCTCTCCCAAACATCTATTGTAAGATATATATATTACATACATTGCATCCTGTAACTCCCTTCTCTCCCAACACTGTCTATAAGACGTGTACTAAATACATAGTATCCTCTACCTCCTCTCCTCTGTCAACCCTGTACCATAAGATATGTATACTAAGTACATTGTATCCTGTAACTCCCCTCCTGTCCCAAGCCTGTCCTACAAGACATGTATACTAAGTACATTGTATCCTGTAACTCCCCTCCTGTCACAACCCTGTACTATAATATATGTATACTAAGTACATAGTATCCTGTAACTCCCCTCCTGTCACAACCCTGTACTATAATATATGTATACTAAGTACATAGTATCCTGTAACTCCCCTCCTGTCACAACCCTGTACTATAAGACATGTATACTAAGTACATAGTATCCTGTAACTCCCCTCCTGTCACAACCCTGTACTATAATATATGTATACTAAGTACATTGTATCCTGTAACTCCCCTCCTGTCCCAACCCTGTTCTATAATATATGTATACTAAGTATGTTGTATCCTGTAACTCCCCTCCTGTCCCAACCCTGTAGTATAATATATGTATACTAAGTACATTGTATCCTGTAACTCCCCTCCTGTCCCAACCATGTACTAAAAGACATGTGTACTACATATATAGTGTCCTGTACCTCCTCTCTGCTATCTACCCTGTACCATAAGATATGTGTAGTAAGTACATTGTATCCTGTAACTCCCCTCCTGTCCCAACCCTGTACTATAAGATATGTATACTAAGTACATATTATCCTGTAACTTCCCCCCTTTGTCCCAACCCTGTACTATAATATATGTTTACTAAGTACATAGTATCCTGTAACTCACCTCCTGTCCTAACACTACTAAAAGATATATATACTAACTACATTGTGTCCTGTAACTCCTCTCCTCTCCTCTCCTCTCCCAACCCTATACTACAATGTATGTGTATTAAGTACATTGCATCCTGTAACTTCCCACCCCTCCTCTCCCCAGCCCTTAGTATATAATATGTATAATAAATACATTGTATCCTGTAACTCCCCTTTTCTCCCAAACCTGTCCTATAAGATATGTATAATACTAACATTGCATCCTGTAATTCCCTCATCTCCTAACCCTGTACGATAAGACATAAGTTCATAGGGTGGTACTAGGCTATCAGCCTTAGGGCCTATAGAAGCCTAGCCAAACAATTCCTTGGATATTTCTTCCCACAATATTTACTTCCCTGGACCCCTGTCTAGCAGGGCGACTGACGTGATCCCCGGGCTGAATTTCCAAATTCCCATCCAATCGTCAAGGTTCCTTTTAAAGAGGGCCAAGGAGGCATTCTGCATGACATGTATGAGCAGTCTATTCCAAAGCATGGGGAGTCTATGGGTCAGGAAACTATCCCTCCAGTATGTTTTGTTCATTGTGATAACAAGGTTTAGATCCCTGGAGTGTGTGGCTCTGAGGGATTGGGATTTCTTTAAGTGGAGCATGTCCAACAGATCAGGGTTTGACATGGCCTTGTATGTTAAGCATAGATCACCTCTGAGTAGTTGATATGCCACAGAGTATAGCTGGAGTTTTTTTAGATGGTCTGCATAGGGCATCTTCTTTAGGCCTGTGGTTCCTTTAGTGAGGTATTTCTGTGGCCTTTCCAGCTGTTGCAGATGTCTTGTGAGGTACATACCAAATGAAGCATTGTACTCTAATGGGTCTAATGAGGGATGAGAACACTGGGACAATGAACCTCCTTTTTTCTGGATGAAAAGCACTTAGTGATGAGGTGTGCCTCACAGAAGGATTTCCTGACTGTTGTGGCAATGTGGTTATCTAAGTTAAGACCACTGTCCACCTGTGTCCCTAAGTCTCTCATCACACTTTCGGTGTTTAGTGTACTGCTACCTATGTGGTAATTCATGGGTACATGTTTTTTCCCAAAGGGAATAACTATACATTTCTTGGCATTAATCTTGAGCCCATGGCTCTGGCACCAGGCATCTGTTTCTGTAAGGCCCTTTTGTAGAATATCCACATCATTTGGGGATTCAATAATGGCTCCCAGTTTGCAGTCATCTGCGAACCTTGTTAGCCAAAGTCCCTTAGTGTAGGCCTGTACTTCAGAGTAGATGCCAAACAAGAGCAGTCCCAGGACTCTACCCTGAGGTACTCTACTTGTCACTTGTCTGGAGCTGTATTTGGAGTCGGCTACTTTTAAAGTGTCGGTTCTGTCAGTAAGCCAGTTGGCAAAACATCCTGTGATGTAGGGATTAATGCCCAGCTTAGTACGTTTATCTATGATTCCAGAGTGGGGGATGGTGTCGAAGGCTTTGGCGAGGTCCAGATCAGCTGTGTTGAGCACCTTACCCTCATCCGCAGCTCTGGAGACTGATTCAAAGAACTCGATCAGGTTCAGGAGACAGGATCGGCCCTTCACAAACCCAAACTGGGTGGTTTCAGTGTTTGAAGGTTGCCAATGTCTTTGTTTATAAATTCTCTGATAATGCATTCTATGCCCTTGCAGAAAAGTCTTGGCAGTTCCCAGGATCCAAGGTGAATCCCCCCTTGTGGAGTGGGATAACTGTAGCTGTGCGCAACTCAGTGGGCACGAAGCCTGAGGTGAGGCTATGACTAAACATGACACTTAGGTGAGGTGCCAGTTAATTTTCTAGTTCATGTAGTACATAGCCCATGATGTCATCTGGTCCCATGGATGCTGTATTCTTAGCTTTGGAGAGTGTTGTTTCTAACTGTGGCTGTGATTACCAGAATTTGGCAATCTTTTGGTATTAAGATGGTCCATTTAGGGGGGTGGGGGGGTGAAGTTGGCACTAAACTGATCTACCAGGATATTGGCAATATCCTTGGGGTCAGTATATTTAATGCCATTCTGTTGCAGCTCAGAACAGATCTGAGCACTGCCATTTAGATTCTTGACATAACTATAGAATGCCTTGTGGTTGTCTTTGGAATGTATATAAAGTTCATTGTATCCTGTAACTCCCCTCCTGTCCCAACCCTGTACTGCAAGATATGTATACTAAGTACGTTGTATTCTTTAACTCCCCTCCTCTCCCAAGCCTGTATTATAGGATATGTATACTATGTACATTGCATCCTATAACTCACTCCTCTCCCAACCCTGTACTATAAGACATGTATACTAAATACATTGTATCTCATAACACCCCTCCTCTACCAACATTGTACTATAAGACATGTATACTAAATAAATTGCATTCTGTAGCTCCTCTCCTATCTCTACCCTGTACTATAAGATATGTATACTAAGTACATTGTATCCTGTAACTCCCCTTCTGTCCCAACACTGTTCTAAATGTATACTAGGTACATTGTGTCCTGTAACTCCCCTCCAGTCCCAAACCTGTACTATAAGATATGTGTACTAAGTAGATTGTATCCTATAACTCCTCTCCTCTCCCAACACTGTACTAAAAGACGTGTACTAAATACTTAGTATCCTCTACCTCTTCTCCTCTGTCTACCCTGTACCATAAGATATGTATACTAAGTACATTGTATCCTATAACTCCCCTTCTCTCCCTAACCTGTACTATAAGGCATGTATACTAAGTACATTGTATACTGTAACTCCCCTCCTCTCCCAACACTGTCCTATAAGACATGTATACTAAGTACATTGTATCCTATAACTCCCCTTCTCTCCCTAACCTGTACTATAAGACATGTATACTAAGTACATTGTATACTGTAACTCCCCTCCTCTCCCTAACCTGTACTATAAGGCATGCATACTAAGTACATTGTATACTGTAACTCCCCTCCTCTCCCAACACTGTCCTATAAGACATGTATACTAAGTACATTGTATCCTGTAACTCGCCTCCTCTCCCAAACCTTGTACTATAAGATATGTATACTAAGTACATTGTATCCTTTCCTAACACTGTACTATAACATATGTATACTAAGTACATTGCATCCTGTAACTCCCCTTCTCTGCCTAACCTGTACTATAAGACATGTATACTAAGTACATAGTATCCTGTAACTCCCCTCCTGTCACAACCCTGTACTATAATATATGTATACTAAGTACATTGTATACTGTAACTCCCCTCCTCTCCCAGCACTGTACTAAAAGACATGTGTACCAAATACATAGTATCCTCAACATACTCTCCTCTGTCTACCCTGTACCATAAGATATGTATACTAAGTACATTGTATCCTGTAACTCCCCTCCTCTCCCAAACCTCTACTGTAAGATATGTATACTACATACATTGCATCCTGTAACTTCCTTCTTCCCCATCCCAGTACTACAAGACATGTTTACTAAGTACGTTGTATCCTATAACTCCCCTCCAGTCCCAACCCTGTACTATAAGTCACGTATACCAAGTACATTGTATCCTGTAACTCCCCTCCTCTCCCTAACCTGTTATAAGACATGTATACTACGTACATTGTATCCTGTAACTCCCCTCCTCTCCCAACACTGTCCTATAAGACATGTATACTAAGTACACTGTATTCCTGTAACTTGCCTCCTGTCCCAAACCTGTACTATAAGACATGTATACCAAGTACATTGTATCCTGTAACTCCCCTCCTCTCCCAACACTATACTATAAGATGTTCATCGTGTTACCCTGCTGCAGTCATCACACTTGGGTTATCCTGCCGTCAGGCCATCCCGCAGTCGGCCCGATTTCCAAAGTCCTGGTCCGGCATCGGTTGCTGTCGCTTCTTCCCTGACATCAGAGCACCAGGGGTATATAAGAGGCATCCGACACCATTTTCTTCAGTCTTTCTTGCCACGCGGTGCCCGAAGCAGAAGCAGTTCGCAAGTGCCAGTCGGCCGACACCTGAGATTTTCGATTTGAATTTCAGTCCGAAGTCTTCAATAAAGCTAAGTACCCCATTGGGGAACATTTTCTTGTCTCAGTCCAATGTCAGAAAAAGTTAACATTTGCATTTCTTGTGGGAAGCAAATACCTCATAAGGACTTCCATTCCTATTGTATTCCTTGCCTACGCCCAGACCACGACGTCACAGGTTGTCGGTTTTGCCCTAGGTTTAATAAACGAACTATCAAATGCCGTTTTGACTTTGCACGGCATTACTTTGGTAGGAAATTTAATTATATCATGCCGTCGGAGCAGCCGACGACCGCCATACATAAAAAACGCAAGGATAAAGGCAGGCAGCCTAGGAACAAGCCAGACTCTGAGGCCTCAGCTGGGCCTGTCTCCGGTTCTCTGGTTTTCAGTGAGGCGCCTACACAGGCCCTGACGACCGCAGAACTGGAACCCCAGACAGCTGCTGATTCCCAAGCGGAGCCTACTAGGCCGACGCAACCATCTACCGACATCAGAGCAGAAGTAGACACCGGTGCAGTGGAAACACCTTCGGTTGCAGAAGGTGTCTTCAGACCGACTACACTCACCATTAAATCTTATGCTAAGCTTAAAACTCCTTTAAAACCTAAGAAAACTGTACATCAGTCTACAGTTCAAGGCCCCATGCCTAAGAAACAGATGCTTAAGATGGCTGAAGATTTGATTACCCTTATCAGGGGTTTCCATCCCCCTCCTGATAAAAGACCAAGACAAGACAAGGATTATGCATCCTCTGACCAGGTTTCACACTCCTCAGATTCTTCTGAGGAACAGGATTACACTTTTCCACCTTATGAAGACTCGGCTGCTGAAGACTCTATTCCTTCAGCATCTCCCCCTGAAGACTACTGCTTTGGGGAAACTTTACATACCATGAGGGAACATTTCCACTGGGAAGGCCAGGATTATTCAGATTCTAAGAAAAGGCTCCGAGAGTTCCTTTTACTACCCCAGCACAGACCTCTTGCTATCCCTCCTGTTTTAGATATTGTGAATGATGTTTACTTGGAGTCTAATTTAAATCCAGACTCTCTACCTCCTGCTCCAACCAAACCAGACAGATACTACAGAGTACCTGACTCACACAAATTCCTTTATAAAAGCCCTGTAGCTGACCCAGAAACAATTTCCCAGGGTCCTAAGGGAGCAAAAGCTTCTATGGCTAAAAATCCCATGCCCTCTGAAAGGTATTCCAGAGCCCTAGATAGATGGGGAAAGAAAATATACACCACAGCAACTCTGGCTATGAGAGCATTAAATTGCCAGTTTCACATGTTGAAATATCAGCATTTCCTGATGTCTCAGTTAAAACAAAAAGTGAGCACACTTTCAGAACAGTCTGAATTCAAGGAAATGCAGGATCTGTTGCATGCAGCTGAACAGGTGGGCAAACATACTTTACAATGCGGATTTGATTGATTGGATGCTTCCTGTAGAGAAGCTGTTACTGGCTCTGTCATACGTAGACATGCTTGGTTAAAAGAACAAACCCTCCCTGTCCATGTTAAAGCAAAATTATTGGATGCACCTTTACAGCAGGATGTATTATTTGGTGTCAAAGCAGAAGAGGTTTTAAAGAAAATGGAGGATAAGGCAAAGTCTATGCAAACGGTCAAGGATTTTTTTGCAGGTACAACCCCCTCGTTTCAGCAGAAATTGGCCAACAAAAAACTGGTCCTTTCCAGCTTCAGACAGATCACAGAAGAGCAAATACAGATGCCCAAGGGGCAGAGGTCAGTCTTAGGGCCCTTACAAACTTCGCCAATGGGGTTCTGCTACCCAGAAAGGAGGAGAAGACAGGCCCCAAGCTAGCAGAAGACAAACACAATGACTCTGTCCTCAAACTACCAAGCAAATCTCTCCTGGCAACTCCCTTGGGAGGAAAAATAGTATTTTTTGCAGACAACTGGCACATCATCACAAAAGACAAATGGGTTCTAAACATTGTCTCTCAAGGATACAGATTCCACTTTCATACCTTACCAAGGATCAAAGGAATGCCAAACCTGCCACCAAATCAATGGGCAGAGGCACAAAAACAAATTACAGCTCTCATGGACATGAGAGCCATTCAACAGGTACCTACACAGGAGCAAGGACAAGGATTTTACTCAAGACTCTTCCTAGTCCCAAGAAAGGACAAAGCATGGGGACCCATTCTGGACCTTTCAATTCTGATCACCTATCTGCAAGTACCAAAATTCAAGATGCTAACACTACAGCAGCTTCTTCCCATGCTGGGCAAGAATGCTTGGCTAGTCACTTTGGACCTCAAGGAGGCATACCTGCATGTCCCTATCAGACAAAATTGCAGAAGATACCTCCCGCTTCATTGCAGGTTCAACGCATTATCAATTCTCTGCACTGCCCTTTGGATTATCTACTGCGCCCAGGGTCTTCACAAAATGCCTGGCACCAGTAATTGCATACTGCAGACAAAGAGGATTTCAAATATACCCATACCTGGATGACTGCCTTATTCAAGCAGAAAGCAAGGACATTCTTTTAAAGCATCTGGCATTTGTCAAACATCTTCTAAGTTGCCTAGGGTACACAGTAAACGAAAATAAATCAAAACTTGTGCCCTCACAAAACATAATATTCCTGGGTGCCAGCTTGAATACAATGGCCCAAATGGCTTATCTCATGCCAGACAAGCAATGACAGCTGATTCAATATTTCAAAATAATGGCAACAAAGACCCAACTCCCTGCAAGAAAAAGTCTGCAGGCCTTGGGATTCATGGCATCTTGCATACTACTAATACCATTTGCAAAACTGCATATGAGGAAATTACAATGGTACCTGAAAAGTGTATGGACTCAGCACAGCCACAACTTGGAAACAATGATACCACTCATTCCCTGCCTTCAACAGGAGTTTCTATGGTGGGCACAGGCATGTCACCTCAACAAGGGTCAGCCTTTCACCTTACCCACAGCCAGGCAAATTTTGACAACAGATGCATCAGACTATGCCTGGGGAGCACACATGGCAGGGCAATGCATTCAGGGCAAATGGACTTCAGATCAGAGGCATCTGCATATCAATCAAAAAGAAATGCTAGCAGTACAGAATGCCCTAACAGCTTTCAAGGACCTTCTACAACCAGGACAACTAATAATAAAGACGGACAATACCACAGTAATGTGGTACATAAACAAGCAAGGGGGCACACATTCCTACCCTCTATGCAGGCAAGCAATGTCCTTGTGGAACACTGCACTCTTACCAGGTTCAATTACAAGCACAATTCCTGCCAGGAAAGAAAAACACATTGGCAGATGACCTAAGCAGAAACATCATGGATCCACACGAATGGAAACTAGATCCACAAGTATTTGCAATGATAGCTCAAAAATGGGGACGCTCAGACATAAATCTGTTTGCAAGCCCTCACAACCACCAACTTCAAGAATTTTGCACAAGGACCTTCCATCCACTAGCTTGGAAAGTGGACGCCCTCTCATTCAGTTGGAAAACATTAACAGTGTATGCCTTCCCTCCACTGCCTCTTCTAGCAAAGGTACTGCTGAAAGTCAGATTAGGGAGGCCACAAATGATACTCGTTGCACCAGACTGGCCATGCCAGCACTGGTATCCAATTTTAAGGAACATGACCCACGGCCCACCATGGATTTTGCCACAAATTCCTCACCTACTCACCCAGCGAGACAATCATATTCTACACAGCCAGCTCAAGACTTTAAACCTGGCTGCATGGCAAATTGCCTGAACAACCAGCCAACACTTTTATCCAAAGCTGTTATGGATGTTATTCTGGAGGCCAGGAGGCCCAGCACCAGGAAAACCTATTCAGACAAATGGAAAAGATTTTGCGCCTGGAACCAGGCTAAAGGCCTAAATCCCCTTGATCCAAACATCCCTCAGATTCTACAATATTTAACTGAGATGTTGCACAAAGGACTTTCCTTTTCATCTATTAAGATCCACGCCTCAGCAATTTCAGCTCATTACAGCATGGATCCTCCTTTATTCTCACATCCACTTCTAAGACAGTACCTCAGAGGGGCTAAGAACTTAAGACCGCCAAGGAGAGCTCCAACACCTACTTGGGATCTCAACTTTGTTCTGGAAAAGCTTACACTGCTGCCCTTTGAACCAGCTTTTTCAGCTGATTTAAAATTTCTTTCATGGAAAACTGCCCTACTACTAGCAATAACCTCAGCTAGAAGAGTCTCAGAGCTACAGGCACTAATGGCAGTGGAACCTTTCATCATTTTTCATCAAGACAGAGTATCTCTATGAACTAATCCTTCCTTTATGCCAAAGGTGGTATCCAGTGTGGCCCTAAACCAAATCATTCACTTGCCCACCTTCTTCCCAAATCCCCAGAACAAAGGTGAAAGACTCCTGCACTCTTTGGACATTCACAGGCATTTACGTTACTACTTGGATAAAACTAAGGCTTTCAGAAAAACTGACCAGCTCTTTGTAGCCTATGCTACAGGATCACAAGGAAAAGCTATCTCAAAACAGACCATTTCTAAATGGATAGGTCATTGCATACGTTTTTGCTACATACATCATGGGAAACCAGTACCTGCTAACATTAGATCCCACTCCACCAGGGCTACAGCTACATCAGCAGCCTTACTCAGGGGAGTGCCAACCAAGGATATTCTGGAAGCTGCAACATGGAGTTCAGTGCACACCTTCACTAAACACTATCACTTACCTCTATACTCTAAGACTAGAGTTATTTTTGCCACTGCAGTTTTGCAGGGCCTACTAGCTTCTTCTAACCCTGTTTGACTCCACTTCCCATCCTTAGCTTTGGGATTCAACCCAAGTGTGATGACTGCAGCAGGGTAACACGATGAACATAGTACAGTCTTGTACCTACCATAAATGTAGATGTTCGAGTGTTCACCCTGCTGCAGTCCAGGTTACCCTCCCTCCATCCCCTCTGAACTAGCTGAACTTATCTCTACCACTCTATCCTATACTACCTCTGTGGTGTATTTGCTTGTACCTAAGGGTTTTGTTTTATTTTTATATAGCTATATATATATATATATATATATATATATATATATATATATATATATATATATATATATATATATATATATATATATATATATATATATACATTTTGCCTACCTATTGGGGGCACCTGACATCTGGGGCAAGAAAAACTGAAGAAAATGGTGTCGGATGCCTCTTATATACCCCTGGTGTTCTGACGTCAGGGAAGAAGCGACAGCAACCGACGCCGGACCAGGACTTTGGAATTCAGGCCGACTGCAGGACCGCCTGATGGCAGGATAACCCAAATGTGATGACTGCAGCAGGGTGAACACTCGAACATCTACATTTATGGTAGGTACAAAACTGTACTATATGTATACTAAGTACATTGTATCATGTAATTCCCCTCCACTCCCAACACTGTACTAAAAGACATGTGTACTAAATACATAGTATCCTGTAACTCCTCTCCTCTATCTACTCTGTACCATAAGATATGTATACTAAGAACAGTGTATCTTGTAACTCCCCCCCTGTACTAACCCTGTACTATAAGAAATGTATACTAAGTACATTCTATCCTGAAACTCCCCTCCTCTCCCAATTCTGTACTAAAAGACATGTACTAAATACAATTTATCCTGTAACTACTCACTTCTGTCTACCCTGTAGTGTAAGATATGTATACTAAGTGCATTGTATCTTGTAACTCCCCTCCTGCCCTAACCCTGTACTAGAAGACATGTATACTAAGTAGATTGTATCTGTAAAACTCCCCTCCTTTCCCAACCTTGTCTATGTATACAAAGTACCTTGTCTTGTGTAACTCACCTCCTGTCCCAACCCTGTCCTAAAAGATATGTATGCAAAGTACATTATATCCTGAAACACCCCTCCTCTCCCAACACTGTACTATAAGATATGTGTACTAAGTACATTGTATCTTGTAACTCCCTTCCTCTGCAAACCCTGTACTATAAGATATGTGTTTGAAATACATTGTATCCTGTACCTTCCCTTCATTGTATACTGTACCTCCCCTTCTCTCTCCACCCTGTACTATAAGATATGTATACTAAGTACTTTGGGGTTCCTATCAATTCATTGAAACTTCAGCAGTTCAAACACCATATGTTCAAACTGTGAAGTTCGAAACTGATTATCACGAAGCCATGGAACACCGAATTCTTTCCCAGGGAAAGAATTCAGTGGGCCATTTATGTGGCTTTGTGATTTTCAGCACTGGGGTGGAAAGTTACGGGTCAGGTTCAGGTAAGTGTGAGATTGTGTGTACATTAGGGTTAGGGCACAGGTTAGGTGAGTTAGGCTTAGGGAGCAGGTGATGTGGGTGTGTGATAGTGACAAATTTTAGGGTTAGGGTGGGATAGGTGAGTTAGGGTTAGGGTGCGGGTCAGGTGAGTGTGTGATAGTGACGGACCTTAGGGTAAGGGTTTGGGTTAAGGTAAGTGGATGAATACTAGTGTATGTACAGTTTAGTGTAGGGTTAGATGTAGGATTTTAATTGTATCTGTGTGGATTGCTGTTTTTTTGGTGTGCTTGTGTTGTGTGTGCGTTTCTTGGAACAACAATTTTTTTCCCTGGGAAAAAAATCGCTGTTCTAAGTCTTCGATGATTTTGTACTTTGAGATAGAAGTTCAAACATGGGAGGCCACAGTGGTGCAGCTGTTAGTGTTGTCACCTCACAGCAAGAGGTTCTGCGGTTTGATCCTTGGCTGGGGTGCCTTCTGTGCAGAGTCTGCATGTCCTCCCTCTGGTCGCGTGGGTTTCATCCGGGTGCTGTAGGTGGATTGGACATGCTGTAGGTGGATTGGACATTCTAAATTGGCTCTAGGTGTGAGTCCGTGTGTCCGCCTTCTGTGGAAGGTTGGACGCCAGGCTGGCAACTCGACACCGTAAAACTCTACAGCCAGTCATAAGTGGACAGGTGATCTGCTGTGGTGCCCCCAACTGGGAAAAGTCAAAAGAAGAAGGAGAAGGTTAGAAGTTCGAACATATGGTGTTCGAACTTCTGTAATTTCGACGAAGTGATATAAAGCCAGTACATTGTATACTGTAACTCCCTTCCTTTTCAAATGCTGTACTATAAGATATGTATACTTAGAACATTGTAGCCTCTAACTCAAGTCTTCCCCCAAACCTGTATTATAAGATATGTATAATATGTACATTGTATCATGTCAACTCCTCTTATCTCCCAAGCCTGTCCTACAAGACATGTATACTAAGTACATTGTATCCTGTAACTCCCCTCCTGTCCCAACCCTGTACTAAGATATGTATACTAAGCACATTGCATCATGTATGTCCCCTCCTCTCCCAACACTGTACTAAAAGATGTGTACTAAATACATAGTATCCTCTACCTCCTCTCCTCTGTCTATAATGTACCATAAGATATGTATACTAAGTACATTGTATCCTGTAACTCCCCTCCTCTAGCAAACCTGTCCGCAAGACATGTATACTAAGTACATTGTATTCTGTAACTCCCTTCCTCTCCCAACAGTGTCCTGTAAAACATGTGTACTAAATACATTGTATCCTTTAACTCCCCTCTATTCCCAAACATCTACTGTAAGATACTAAGTACACTGTATCCTGTAACTCCCCTCCTATCCCAAACACCTATTGTAAGATATGTATATTAAGTACATTGTATCCTGTACCTCCCCTCCTTTCCCAAACATCTACTGTAAGATATGTATATTAAGTACATTGTATCATATAACTCCCCTCCTCTCCCAAACATCTACTGTAAGATATGTATACTAAGTACATTGTATCCTGTAACTCTCCTCCTCAGCCCAACCCAGTACTACAAGACATGTATACTAAGTACATTGTATCTTGTAACTCTGCTCCTGTCCCAAACAGCTACTGTAAGATATGTCTTCTTTCAGCTTTTCCCAGTTAGGGGTCGCCACAGCGGAACTCCGGTCCGCTAATGATTGGCAGTTGATTTTTACATACTGGCTTGCCAGGCCTGACGCACAACCTTCAAAGAAGGTAAGCCCATTCACGCATGTCTCCATGCAGAAGATGCTCTAGCTGAGAATCGAACCAGACAGCGTCTTACTGTGAGGTGACAATGCTACCGCAGCACCACCACCGCGGGTGTATACTAAGTATATTGTATCCTGTAACTCCCCTCCTGTCCCATCCCTGTACTAGAAGACATGTATACTAAGTACATTGTATCCTGTAACTCCCCTCCTGTCCCATATATCTGCTGTAAGATATGTATACTAAGTATATTGTATCCTGTAACTCCCCTCCTGTCCCAAATATCTGCTGTAAGATATGTATACTAAGTATATTGTATCATGTAACTCCCCTCCTCTCCCCAACATCTACTGCAAGATATGCATACTAAGTACATTGTATCTTGTAACTCCCCTCCTGTACTAACCCTGTACTATAAGATATGTATACTAAGTACATCGTATCATGTAACTCACTCCCTGTCCCAACCCTGTACTATAAGATATGTGTACTAAGTACATTGTATCCTGTCATTCCCCTCCTCTCCCAAAACTGTCCTGTAAGACATGTATACTAAGTACATTGTATCCTGTAACTCCCCTGCTCTCCCAACCCAATACTATAAGGTATATATACTAAGTACATTGTATCCTGTAACTCCCCTGCTCTCCCAACCCTGTACTATAAGGTATATATACTAAGTACATTGTATCCTGTAACTCCCCTGCTCTCCCAACCCAATACTATAAGGTATATATACTAAGTACATTGTATCCTGTAACTCCCCTGCTCTCCAAACCCAATACTATAAAGTGTATATACTAAGTACATTGTATCCTGTAACTCCCCTCCTCTCCCAACACTGTCCTATAAGACATGACTACTAAGTACATTGTATCCTGTAACTCCCCTGCTCTCCAAACCCAATACTATAAGGTATATATACTAAGTACATTGTATCCTGTAACTTCCCTCCTCTCCCAACACTGTACTAAAAGACATGTGTACTAAATACATAGTATCCTCTACCTCCTCTCCTCTGTCTACCCTGTACCATAAGATATGTATACTTAGTACATTGTATCCTGTAACTCCCCTGCTCTCCCATCCCAATACTATAAGGTATATATACTAAGAACATAGTATCCTGTAACTCCCTTCCTGTCCCAACCCTGCACTATAAGATATGTATACTAATTACAATGTATCCTGTAACTCCCCTCCTGTCCCAACCCTGTACTACAAGACATGTATACAAAGTACACTGTATCCGGATAAGTCCACTTCTCTCCCAACACTGTACTATAAGACATGTATACTAAATACATAGTATCCTATATCTCGCCTCCTCTCCCAACCCTGTACTATAAGATATGTATACTAAGTGCATTGTATCTTTTAACTCCCATCCTGTCCCAACCCTGTACAGATATGTATGCTAAGTACATTGTATCCTGTAACTCCCCTCCTGTCCCAAACCTGCTCTAAATGTATACTAGGTACATTGTATCCTGTAAGTCCCCTCCAGTCCCTTACCTGTACTATAAGATATGTGTATTAGGTACATTGAATCCTGTAGCTCCTCTCCTCTCCTAACCCAATACTATAAGCTATGTATACTAAGAACATTGTATCCTAACTCCCCTCCTCTCCCAAACATCTACTGTAAGATATGTATACTAAGTACATTGTATCCTGTAACTCCCCTCCTGTCCAAACACTGTACTATAAGATATGTATACTAAGTACATCATATCCTGTAACTCCCCTGCTCTCCCAGCACTGTACTAAAAGACATGTATACTAAATACATTGTATCCTGTAACTTGTCTCCTCTGTCTACCCTGTACCATAAGATATGCATACTAAATACATTGTATCCTTTGACTCCTCTCCTCTGTCTTCCCTGTACTATAAGATATGTATACTAAGTACATTGTATCTTGTTTACTCTCCTCCTGTCCCCACCCTGTACTATAAGATATGTATACTAAGTACATTGTTTCCTTTAACTCCCTTCCTCTCTGAACCCTGTACTATAAGTTATGTATACTTAGTACATAGTATCCTATAACTCGCCTCCTGTCCCAACCCTGTTCTATAATATATGTATACTAAGTACATAGTATCCTGTAACTCCCCTCCTGTCCCAACCCTATACTATAATATATTTATACTAAGTACACAGTATCCTGTAACTCCCCTCCTGTCCCAACCCTGTACTATAAGATATGTATACTAAGTACATAGTATTCTGTAACTTGTATTGTTATCCCCTTTGGGAAAAAACATGTATCCATGAATTACCATATAGGTGGCAGTACACTAAACACAGAAAATGTGATAAGAGACTTAGGGACACAGGTGAACAGTGGTCTCACCTTCGATAACCACATTGCCACAACAGTCAGGAAATCCTTCTATGTGGCACACCTCATCACAAAGGGCTTTTCATCCAGAAAAAAGGAGGTCATTGTCCCACTGTACTCATCCCTCATTAGACCCATTATAGAATACAACGCCCCATTTGGTATGTACCTCTCAAGACATCTGCAACAACTGGAAAGGCCTCAGAAATACCTCACTAAAAGAATCACAGGCCTAAAGCAGATGCCCTACGCTGACCGCCTTAAAAAACTCCAGCTATACTCTGTCGCATATCGTCTACTCAGAGGCGATCTCTGCTTAACATACAAGGCCATGTCAAACCCAGAGCTGTTGGACATGCTACACTTAAAGAAATCCCAATACCTCAGAGCTACACGCTCCAGGGATCTAAACCTTGTCATCACAATAAACAAAACATGCTGGAGGGATAGGTTCCTGACCCAGAGACTCCCCAGACGCTGGAATAGATTGACAATACATGTCAAGCAGAGTGCCTCTTTGGACCTCTTCAAGAGGAACCTTGTCGATTGGATGGGAGAAAGGAAATTCACCCCAGGGATCATGTCAGTCGCCCTGCTAGACAGGGGTCCAGGAAAGTAAATAATGTGGGAAGAAATAGCCAGGGAATTGTTATGGCTAGGCTTGTATAGGCCCTAGGGCTGATAGCCTAGTACCAACCTATGAACCTATGAACCTATGAACTTCCCTCCTGTCACAACCCATTACTATAATATACGTATACTAAGTACATAGTATCCTGTAACTCCCGTCCTGTCCCAGCCCTGTACTATAATATATGTATACTAAGTACATAGTATCCTATAACTCCCCTCCTGTCCCAACCCTGTACTATAATATATGTATACTAAGTACATAGTATCCTGTAACTCCCCCCCTGTCCCAACCCTGTACTATAAGATATGTATACTAAGTACATAGTATCCTGTAACTTCTCTCCTCTGTCTACCCTGTACCATAAGATATGCATACTAAATACATTGTGTCCTTTGACTTCTCTCCTCTGTCTACCCTATACTATAAGATATGTATACTAAGTATATTGTATCTTGTTTACTCTCCTCCTGTCCCCACCCTGTACTATAAGATATGTATACTAAGTACATTGTTTCCTTTAACTCCCTTCCTCTCTGAACCCTGTACTATAAGATATGTATACTTAGTACATAGTATTCTGTAACTCCCCTCCTGTCCCAACCCTGTACTATAATATATGAATACTAAGTACATAGTATCCTGTAACTCCCCTCCTGTCCCAACCCTGTACTATAATATATGTATACTAAGTACATAGTATCCAATAACTCCCCTCCTGTCCCAACCCTGTACTATAATATATGTATACTAAGTACATAGTATCCTGTAACTCACCCCCTGTCCCAACCCTGTACTATAAGATATGTATACTAAGTACATAGTATCCTGTAACTTCTCTCCTCTGTCTACCCTGTACCATAAGATATGCATACTAAATACATTGTATCCTTTGACTCCTCTCCTCTGTCTACCCTATACTATAAGATATGTATACTAAGTACATTGTATCTTGTTTACTCTCCTCCTGTCCCCACCCTGTACTATAAGATATGTATACTAAGTACATTGTTTCCTTAAACTCCCTTCCTCTCTGAACCCTGTACTATAAGATATGTATACTTAGTACATAGTATCCTGTAACTCCCCTCCTGTCCCAACCCTGTACTATAATATATGTATACTAAGTACATAGTATCCTGTAACTCCCCTCCTGTCCCAACCCTGTACTATAATATATGTATACTAAGTACACAGTATCCTGTAACTCCCCTCCTGTCCCAACCCTGTACTATAAGATATGTATACTAGGTACATAGTATCCTGTAACTTCCCTCCTGTCACAACCCATTATTATAATATACGTATACTAAGTACATAGTATCCTGTAACTCCCCTCCTGTCCCAACCCTGTACTATAATATATGTATACTAAGTACATAGCATCCTGTAACTCCCCTCCTGTCCCAACCCTGTATTATAATATATGTATACTAAGTACATAGTATCTTGTAACTCCCCTCCTGTCCCAACCCTGTACTATAAGATATGTATACTAAGTACATAGTATCCTGTAACTTCCCTCCTGTCACAACACTGCACTATAATATATGTATACTAAGTACATAGTATCCTGTAACTCCCCTCCTGTCACAACCCTGTACTATAATATATGTATACTAAGTACATAGTATCCTGTAACTCCCCTCCTGTCCCAACCCTGTACTATAATATATGTATACTAAGTACACAGTATCCTGTAACTCCCCTCCTGTCCCAACCCTGTACTATAAGATATGTATACTAAGTACATAGTATCCTGTAACTTCCCTCCTGTCACAACCCATTAATATAATATACGTATACTAAGTACATAGTATCCTGTAACTCCCCTCCTGTCCCAACCCTGTACTATAATATATGTATACTAAGTACATAGCATCCTGTAACTCCCCTCCTGTCCCAACCCTGTATTATAATATATGTATACTAAGTACATAGTATCTTGTAACTCCCCTCCTGTCCCAACCCTGTACTATAAGATATGTATACTAAGTACATAGTATCCTGTAACTTCCCTCCTGTCACAACACTGCACTATAATATATGTATACTAAGTACATAGTATCCTGTAACTCCCCTCCTGTCCACACCCTGTACTATAAGATATGTATACTAAGTACATAGTATTCTGTAACTTGTATTGTTATCCCCTTTGGGAAAAAACATGTATCCATGACTTACCATATAGATGGCAGTACACTAAACACAGAAAATGTGATAAGAGACTTAGGGACACAGGTGAACAGTGGTCTCATCTTCGATAACCACATTGCCACAACAGTCAGGAAATCCTTCTATGTGGCACACCTCATCACGAAGGGCTTTTCATCCAGAAAAAAGGAGGTCATTGTCCCACTGTACTCATCACTCATTAGACCCATTATAGAATACAACGCCCCATTTGGTATGTACCTCTCAAGACATCTGCAACAACTGGAAAGGCCTCAGAAATACCTCACTAAAAGAATCACAGGCCTAAAGCAGATGCCCTACGCTGACCGCCTTAAAAAACTCCAGCTATACTCTGTCGCATATCGTCTACTCAGAGGCGATCTCTGCTTAACATACAAGGCCATGTCAAACCCAGAGCTGTTGGACATGCTACACTTAAAGAAATCCCAATACCTCAGAGCTACACGCTCCAGGGATCTAAACCTTGTCATCACAATAAACAAAACATGCTGGAGGGATAGGTTCCTGACCCAGAGACTCCCCAGACGCTGGAATAGATTGACAATACATGTCAAGCAGAGTGCCTCTTTGGACCTCTTCAAGAGGAACCTTGACGATTGGATGGGAGAAAGGAAATTCACCCCAGGGATCATGTCAGTCGCCCTGCTAGACAGGGGTCCAGGAAAGTAAATAATGTGGGAAGAAATAGCCAGGGAATTGTTATGGCTAGGCTTGTATAGGCCCTAGGGCTGATAGCCTAGTACCAACCTATGAACCTATGAACCTATGAACTTCCCTCCTGTCACAACCCATTACTATAATATACGTATACTAAGTACATAGTATCCTGTAACTACCGTCCTGTCCCAGCCCTGTACTATAATATATGTATACTAAGTACATAGTATCCTATAACTCCCCTCCTGTCCCAACCCTGTACTATAAGATATGTATACTAAGTACATAGTATCCTGTAACTTCTCTCCTCTGTCTACCCTGTACCATAAGATATGCATACTAAATACATTGTATCCTTTGACTCCTCTCCTCTGTCTACCCTATACTATAAGATATGTATACTAAGTACATTGTATCTTGTTTACTCTCCTCCTGTCCCCACCCTGTACTATAAGATATGTATACTAAGTACATTGTTTCCTTTAACTCCCTTCCTCTCTGAACCCTGTACTATAAGATATGTATACTTAGTACATAGTATCCTGCAACTCCCCTCCTGTCCCAACCCTGTACTATAATATATGTATACTAAGTACATAGTATCCTGTAACTCCCCTCCTGTCCCAACCCTGTACTATAATATATGTATACTAAGTACACAGTATCCTGTAACTCCCCTCCTGTCCCAACCCTGTACTATAAGATATGTATACTAGGTACATAGTATCCTGTAACTTCCCTCCTGTCACAACCCATTATTATAATATACGTATACTAAGTACATAGTATCCTGTAACTCCCCTCCTGTCCCAACCCTGTACTATAATATATGTATACTAAGTACATAGCATCCTGTAACTCCCCTCCTGTCCCAACCCTGTATTATAATATATGTATACTAAGTACATAGTATCTTGTAACTCCCCTCCTGTCCCAACCCTGTACTATAAGATATGTATACTAAGTACATAGTATCCTGTAACTTCCCTCCTGTCACAACACTGCACTATAATATATGTATACTAAGTACATAGTTTCCTGTAACTCCCCTCCTGTCCACACCCTGTACTATAATATATGTATACTAAGTACATAGTATCCTGTAACTCCCCTCCTGTCCCAACCCAGTACTATAAGATATGTATACTAAATATATAGTATCCTGTAACTCCCCTCCTGTCCCAAACATGTACTATAAGAAATGTATACTAAGTACATAGTATCCTGTAACTCCCCTCCTGTCACAACCCTGTACTATAATATATGTATACTAAGTACATAGTATCCTGTAACTCCCCTCCTGTCCCAACCCTGTACTATAATATATGTATACTAAGTACACAGTATCCTGTAACTCCCCTCCTGTCCCAACCCTGTACTATAAGATATGTATACTAAGTACATAGTATCCTGTAACTTCCCTCCTGTCACAACCCATTAATATAATATACGTATACTAAGTACATAGTATCCTGTAACTCCCCTCCTGTCCCAACCCTGTACTATAATATATGTATACTAAGTACATAGCATCCTGTAACTCCCCTCCTGTCCCAACCCTGTACTATAAGATATGTATACTAAGTACATAGTATCCTGTAACTTCCCTCCTGTCACAACACTGCACTATAATATATGTATACTAAGTACATAGTATCCTGTAACTCCCCTCCTGTCCACACCCTGTACTATAATATATGTATACTAAGTACATAGTATCCTGTAACTCCCCTCCTGTCCCAACCCAGTACTATAAAATATGTATACTAAATATATAGTATCCTGTAACTCCCCTCCTGTCCCAAACATGTACTATAAGAAATGTATACTAAGTACATAGTATCCTGTAACTCCCCTCCTGTCACAACCCTGTATTATAAGATATGTATAATAAGTACATAGTATCCTGTAACTCCCCTCCTGTTACAACGCTGTACTATAATATATGTATACTAACTACATAGTGTCCTGTAACTCCCCTCCTGTCCCAACCCTGTACTATAATATGTGTATACTAAGTATATAGTATCCTGTAACTCCCCTCATGTCCACACCCTGTACTATAATATATGTATACTAAGTACATAGTATCCTGTAACTCTCCTCCTGTCACAACCCTGTACTGTAAGATATGTATATTAAGTACATTATATCTTGTAACTCCCCTCATGTCCCAACCCTGTACTGTAAAATATATATATATACTAAGTGTATTGTTTCCTGTAAATCCCTTCCTCTCCCAACTCTGTAGTGTAAGATATGTATTTGAAATACATTGTATCCTGTAACTTCCCTTCATTGTATACTGCAACTCCCCTCTCCCTCCCGTGTACTAAGATATTTATACTAAGTACACTGTATTCTATAACTCTACCCCTTTCCCCACCCTGTAGTATAAGATATGTATACTAAGTACATTCTATCCTAACTCCCCTCCTCTCCCAAACCTCTACTATAAAATATGTATATAAGGTACATAGCATCCTATAACTGTATACTAAGTACATTGTATCCTGTAACTCCTCTCCTCTCCCAAACTATACTATAATTTATTTTTTATTTATTTATTTATTTTACATTTGTTATCCCGATTTGTCTGGCTGAGATTTTGGCTCATTTTCAGCAAAGACCAAGGGAGAAAAGCTCCTCAGGACTAGAAAACAATTCATTAGATTTTAGTAACATAGTAGTAACAATCAGCTATAGGATCTTACAAGCAGAGAGCCGGAGAGAAAAAAAGCTCCACAGGCAATTCAATTATCCAGAGTATTAACAGCTGGCAGACAAGTATGTGAGTTGTTACAAACAAGGTTTTAAACCATTAGCAGAAGAACATGTGACTAGTTACAATATTATTTAAGCTGCTTAGAGCAAAATGAGTTAATAGTTAGGCAGATGCTTATTTAAAGTGGGTCGGATCTAGTTGTATAGGAGTTTGGAAACAAGAAAGGAAAGTAAGAATGGCTAGTAGGAGATGTAGGGGAGGTAGAGTATAGGAGACGGACTAGACAGGTAGGTTGTTTTGAGACTGTAAGAATTAAGAGTGGTTGGAGATAGAGGAAGGGAAGAGGTAGAAGAGGCAGGGGGATACTGTTAGAGATACATTAAGAGTGAGGTGGTGAAATAGGTGAAAGGATGGTGGTTCCAGGATTATTGACTACAGTGGCAAGACCACTTTGTTTTTAGGTATTTCCTTGTGGCTAATTTGAAACTTTTGCTATGCTGGAGGGATTTTATTTCAAAGGGGAGTTGGTTCCAGGAAGTAATTGAGTTATAGTTATAGAGAAGGCAGCCTATTTTGGTTTTGTGTTTGTAGATATCTAATAATCCTTGATTTGAGCTGCATAGCATCCTAGCAGGGGAATATTTGGATATGATAGTGGAGATGCTTGGGCAGAAGGAGGGAAAATAGAGGATAGAGTGGATGATTTGTAGTTGGTATAGTTGGAGCAGCTGATGGAATTCTAGCCATTCTAGTTGCTGTAGTGCTAAGCAGTGGTTTGACTTGTAGGTTTGGTTAGCTGCAAATCTGGTGATCTTATTATAGGAAGTTTCAAGCTTGGAAATAAGTATAGAATTTAGGTTTGTGAACATGTGGCAGCTGTACAGGAGTGTTGGGAGTAATAAAGCCAGGGAAAGAGTTAT
Organism: Protopterus annectens; assembly: GCF_019279795.1. Taxonomy (NCBI): domain Eukaryota; kingdom Metazoa; phylum Chordata; order Ceratodontiformes; family Protopteridae; genus Protopterus; species Protopterus annectens. The sequence goes on along the minus strand of NC_056743.1, from coordinate 360,646,541 downwards.
TTGGGCAGTGTAAGTAAAGTATTTCTTGCTATGGAAAATGTGTCCAAGTTTTGATGAGTTCTTTTTACCGAGTTAGTAATATGGAGATCAAACTTAAGCTGATCATCTATTGTAACATCTAACAATTTAGTACTAGATTCAGCTGAGATGATAATGTTGTTGCAGGAAAAGATGGTAAATGTACTTTTGAGTGTGGTGATGTTTTTAGGAAGGAAGAGTAGGAGCTTAGTTTTTTTTTTATTAAGTATTAATTTGTTATCACTAAGCCAAGTCTCAGTAGTGTGGAAGGATGCCTGGGTAGTTGAGTGGAGGTCAGTTGGGTTGTCAGAAATGGTTATAACAGTTGAGTCATCAGCATATTGCACAAGAGATGACTGGGGACAAGAGGAGTAGATCAAGTTGGTGAAAATATTAAAGAGTAGTGGTCCAAGTATGGACCCTTGGGGGACTCCCATTTTGTACAGTCAGAGGGGAGTAGTAGTCCAAGTATGGACTGTATATTTTTTACATGTTTATACATATAAGGAACGTATAATTAGGACATTGTAGCCTGTTAACTCCCCTCCTCTCCAAATCCTGTACTAATTACAATGTATCATGTAACACCCCTCCTCTTTCAACCCTGTACTATAAGGTATGTATACTAAGTACTTTGTATCCTGTAACTTCCCAACCCTCCTCTCCCAACCCTGTAGTATAAGATATGCATACTAAGGACATTGGAGCCTGTAAATCAACTCCTCTCCCAACCCTGTATTAAAAGATATGCATAATAAGTACACTGTGTCCTGTTAACTCCCCTGCTTTCCCAAACCTGTACGAAAAGACATGTATACTAAGTACATTGTATCCTGTGACTCCTTTCCTCTCCTAACCCTGTTGTGTAAGATATGTATACTAAGTACATTGTATCCTGTGACTCCTTTCCTCTCCTAACCCTGTTGTGTAAGACATGTATACTAAGTACATTGTATCCTGTGACTCCTTTCCTCTCCTAACCCTGTTGTGTAAGATATGTATACTAAGTACATTGTATCCTGTGACTCCTTTCCTCTCCTAACCCTGTTGTGTAAGATATGTATACTAAGTACATTGTATCCTGTGACTCCTTTCCTCTCCTAACCCTGTTGTGTAAGATATGTATACTAAGTACATTGTATCCTGTGACTCCTTTCCTCTCCTAACCCTGTTGTGTAAGATATGTATACTAAGTACATTGTATCCTGTGACTCCTTTCCTCTCCTAACCCTGTTGTGTAAGACATGTATACTAAGTACATTGTATCCTGTGACTCCTTTCCTCTCCTAACCCTGTTGTGTAAGATATGTATACTAAGTACTCTGAATCCCATAACTCCCCTTCTCTCCCAACCATGTAGTACAAGATATGCATAGTAAGTACATTGTATCTTGTAACTCCCGTCCCAACAATGTACTATACGATATGTATTCTATATACCTTGTATCCTTTAGCTGCCCTACTCTCCCACCCCTATACTGTAAGATTTGTATTCTAATACAGTAATCATGTAACTATCTAGCAGAAACAAATCATACTGATCTGAGTCATATAATTGTAATGACCACTTGTGTTATGTATATAGTCTCCTTAGGAATATCTAATGTCTGTAACTAATGTGTAAGCAGCTTCATCTAATATATGGGAAAATTATGTGCTATCCATTATTGTATATTCTTTTCTTGTGTGTGAAAACTTTCATTGCTGCTCTGTAATAAGCTAACTGTGTCTGGATCCTTTCTCCCTGGGCCTCCTCCAAAAATGCGCATGCACCCAGTCAGACTTTTCCAGTAGACAAATGTCAAATAAATAAATAAATGAAACATATGCAGGTTTAACTCTTATAGTTCTAAGTGGTTCATCTTTTAAAAGAACTGCATGACACCAGTGTCCCTCAATGTAGTATATCAACCCCAAAAGGCACAAAGTGGGGTGTCGTAATGCTTTTCATTAAACCATATTCATTAAGTGAGCTTGCATCAAATACAGACAAAAAAAACAGCAGCAGGAGCAGCACCAGCACCACCAGCAGCAGCAGCACCAGCACCAGCAGCAGCAGCACCAGCACCACCAGCAGCAGCAGCACCAGCACCAGCAGCAGCAGCAGCACCACCAGCAGCAGCAGCACCAGCACCAGCACCAGCAGGAGCACCAGCAGCAGCAGCACCAGCACCACCAGCAGCAGCACCAGCACCACCAGCAGCAGCAGCAGCACCAGCAGCAGCAGCAGCAGCACCACCACCAGCAGCAGCACCACCACCAGCAGCAGCACCAGCAGCACCAGCAGCACCACCAGCACCAGCAGCAGCAGCACCAGGAGCAGCACCTGCAGCAGCAGCAGCACCACCACCACCAGCAGCAGCACCAGCAGCAGCAGCACCACCACCAGCAGCAGCTCTCTGAAACTAAAGAAAATGCAAAGGAACAGCTTTGAATGGCATGTTTGCTTCAGCAGCCCACATAAATAAGATGCAGTATCAGTACAGGTTTATAACTAAGTCTAAAGCTGCTGCATACCAAGGAAAGGCTCTGTTCCTGAACACTCCATGTATGTTGGAAACATCTGGATACTATGCTTCTCATATCCCACTTAATGAGTTCATGGATGTGTATGTGTTTAGAGCCAGGCTAAACTACTCACGTAACATATACAAACCCTTGTATCCCCCAAGTACTCTTAGCCTCTTGTTATCCTAAAGGTGTAAACAATGTCATTGGTCTTTCTGACTGAAGCTTAACAAACTGTACCTACAATGTCATGTTCTAGTAAACTGTACATAACCATTAATAATGCAACCAGTGAAGTGCAATCAATGTAATTACTACCAACTTAACCTATGGAATTACCTGTCATTGATGTATTATGGAACGCTCTTTTACCTTCAGCTAATGTAAACACTGGTTGGTGTCTTACAAAAAGTATTACTTATGTAAATACTGGAATGCAGAATGTATGCTTTTCTGTAATGTAATTTCCTTCTTCGTGTTTTCTTATTTTTTGTGCTGTTAAAAAAATGCAGCTTTTCTCCCCGGCCTCAGCTGAAAATGGGCACCTTGCCCAGCAGTCGGACTTTCCCAGTAAACAAATTTAAAATAAATAAATAAATAAATAAATAAATAAAACTATGATGTTTTAAATTAAAATGCATTTCAACATGTCCAATTCGACAGTATGACTACCAACAATATGATATGGTATATACTTGTGGTAGCTGTCTTGTGACACAAGATTCCACTATGTCACACTATGGGTCTCCTCTACAAATGAATCTGTTATCTTTACCTCTGCCATTTGACCGAAAAGTATTTTGTTACAACACACCTTTGCTTAAAGCTGAATAGACCTGAAACAATGAAATTAAACATTTGTTGTCTCAAAACAATGCTTAAACCTGAAACAATGTATATAATTCATTATTTGCTAATTCATTTAATTAACTGATTTTATGGTATACAGACTTCAGTAAGAAGCTTATCGTCAACCCCCAATTCTTCAGTTATAATGTTTGTCACCTCCCACAGGCTGGGTCAAACAACCTCATCATGGAGGAAGAAAAGACTAGAAACAGCGATAAACCGAAAGTTTGTTTAATCAGAGTGCAGTGCTTCTATCTTCTGAACAATGAATGTAAAGACTGATAATATTGATTGCCATTGCAAATTGCTCTTGTAAATAATGTAAGACTATCCCTGTGATTCCTGAACAGGCCTAGTGTCATCTGCTCTATCACTGCAATATTTTGCGATTTAGATACATGTTATGCATGATGAAGAAAGACCTCATTATTGGCTAATCCGCATGTCTCAGTCTGAATCACAGTGTCACCTCCCACAATTCCTATAGGGCTGCAAGTGCTGTTATTTCATGTAAGTAATATCTCAGATGTCTAATAGTTTCCCCAGCCCCCAAACCCCATAGTGCTACAAGTGCAGTTATGGCATATAAATAGTATCCTTGGTGTCTATTGGTCACCCCATGCCAGTAGTACAGTAATCCCTGGAGGCCAGTGGTCACTCACCTAATGCTGTAGATTATGTTTTGTAGTCTAGGAGTGGGCAGAAGTATGACAGCAATCCCAACCCACACTTGCGCACACATACACATGAAATATACACACGCACATGCACAGACACACACACACACACACACACACACCAGTGCAGTAATGAAATTATTACCTTACCACTACAATCCCCAGTACTTACCTGTTACAAAGTGGTAGAACATGGCCATTTGTTTGTGTTCACTACTGTGATGTGATGGGGTGACCATGCTAATGTATACAGAGAATCTACAAATCACATGGCCAGTCAATGCTTTCCAGGAGGCATTTCCACTTGAAAGACCACATTCCACTGATATTGTATTGTACTGTTTTGCAATTATATTATTGTCCTGTTCTATTATTGTTTCTCAAAGAGCCTAGATCATGGCTAACAAGACGCTGTTCACCATCTACCAGTGCAGTAATGAAATTATTAAATAAATAAAAATGTGACTGCACTCTGCATACATTTTATATATATATATATATATATATATATATATATATATATATATATATATATATATATATATATATATATATATATATACTGTATATATGTGTGTGTAGTTTTGTTGTATTTAGTGACCAAATTGTGCAACCACAGTTTCATATTTCATGATATGGGGGTAAGATGAAAATATGAATAAAAGTTTAAGAAAATTACAGAAAGTGTTACTCTTTTTTCCTTTAATAAATGATTGTTTTTTATACTTTTTAATTTTTAACATTTCATCCTGCAAATCTATCTACTGTACTCTCTAGCAAATTGGTATGCTGTAAAGTAGCTTGGCAGCAAGGAACCCCCCCACTGTTTCTTAATAGACTGCCTGTTAGTTTCAACAAATGTATGTTTATTGCATGCTGGACTCTAGCCTGTGTTAAGATATTTCTTACCTGATAGCACTACACAACAAAACCTCTTATTCTTACTATGAACAGTACATAGCCTTATTCTGTTAGAGTTTTTAGTGATTGTGCTTGACTCTGAGCTTGGCTCAACCCGCTCCGTTCGCTCCTCTCCCACCCACCCCCCATATAATTTCCTTTATAGTTAACTACTTTGCACCTCCCACAACATACACCCTCCCCCTCCTGTCTTTCACTCCATAATAGACTATACTTCAACCCACTTGCTGCTAAAACAAAATATTCTAACTTCACCCACTCCCTACTGGTACTAGTATCATTCACTATCTAATAGACCAAAAAACTGTACCCCCGTGCATTTTATTAACTAAAAACACCCTACAATATGTACTCCTGGAACAGTAAACTCTATGTGTTTCTAACTGCATCCTTCGTATTACTGCCTGTCCTACTCCCCCTCCTTATACTCACATCACTTAACACCCACTTACACCCCCAACATATCTCCCCTACAAACCCAGAGTGCTGTAGCCATATACGTAGTCACCAAACCTTCGCCATTTTTCCATCTATCTTCTCATTAAATACTCCCTTACCAAAAATACACTTACCAAACACCCAACGCACTCCTACCAAACACAAAACCAAATACTACACCCCCACTGCTAATATGCTCAGACTCATCTACCTCCACAAAAACATTCTCTTAGCTGGAGACATCCATCCCATCCCTGGTCCAACACACTCCACTGCTAGCCCTGTTAACCCCAAAGTCAGTAATCTCGCAAACAAACATATTTCTTTATATTCAATAAACACTAGGAGTATTATGAACAATGTAAGTGAGCTACATGCTTAGATCTCCCAACATACTCCTGATATCCTTGTTCTGATTGAAACCTGGTTGAAATCCCAACACCAAGACATAGAGTTCTTCCCCTCTGGCTATAGCAAACACCGTCTAGATCGACCAAAAAGGAAAGGTGGAGGCATTGCTATCCTATACTCTAACCACCTTACCATTTCTAACTCTACTTTTACATCCCAAGCCTTCTCCCCAGACGAAATTTTATCTGTAAGCCTAAATATTAATAGCCATTCCACTATCAACATTGTAGCAATTTACTTTCCACCAGGTGATAATATCCCCCTACTGGAAAAAAATATGCTTGCTCCTATCTCCCAACACATCCCAAATGAAACTATCATTCTTGGGGATGTCAACATTAACTGTCTGTCTCTCTCCTCTCAAAACTCTTCACAACACCTTAATCTCTACAGCTTTACTCAACTCATCTCTGATCCCACTTAACTCCCATACAGCCTCATCTCTCCTTGACTGGATTCTTGTCTCTCACCCTTCCAAATACCATAACCCCGAAATGCTACCAAATTCCCTAAGTTATCATTGTTCAGTAAAAATACTAAGATACACATCCCATCAAGCTAAACCTCCACAACTAAGAAACTTTAATCCTGAAACTCTCAAATCTTTACTATCAAAAGTGAACTGGAATCCCTTAAAACTACTCCCTTTGGATGAAGCTGTCCACTTTTTAACTCCACTTTCCTTAGTATTTTAAATTGTGTAGCACCCCTTAGAGCAGTCCACATAAAGTCTAACATAGCCCCATGGCTGACCGTAAACACACGTGCACTACTAAAAAATAAAGACAGAGCATGGACAATTTGGACTAAAACTAAACATCAACCAGACCTCCAGAAATATAAATAACTTAAAAATCTTGCCAAAAGTCACATAAATTAAGATAAGAAAAACTTCTATAATAATCCATCTTCTACATTTAAATCCAACCCTAAAAAGTTCTGGCACTCTGTTAATCAAATACTACACCCAGGTACGCAAGCCTCCCCTAACCCTCATCCTGACAAAACACATGAGGAAACTGCCTCCATATTTGACAACTACTTTATAGACTCAATATCCAAATTACTAAATCAAGACACAAACCATCCCACCAACAATAAGAGACCTAATAGCTCAAACTCTTCCATCAGTAGTAACCCTACCACTACCTTCTCCCTCAAACCTGTCTCCACTAGCTATATTAAAACTCTACTATCTAAATTAAAACCTTGCTCCACATCTGTAGACAACATTCCCTCCGCATTCCTTCAGGCTGCTGCTGATGTTCTTGCTTTCCCAGTTTCTATTCTAATAAACCGCTCTATTATGGAATCCACAGTCCCTTCCATCTGGAAGACATTTTACACCCTTCCAATACAGAAAGGAGGAAACTCCACAGAAAACTAATTTTAGACCCATAGCCATACTCTCACCACTCTCCAAAATTCTGGAAAAATGTATACACAATCAAGTCTTACACTACCTCCTGCAAGAAAGTCTACTCACACCTACCCAACATGGCTTCCATCCCATGCACAGCACTACTACAGCTCTCCTGTCTTTCCTAACCTCTGTATCACTAGCTAGAGACAGTAATAAACTTATTTCCTGTCTCTTCATTGACCTCTCTAAAGCCTTTGATACAGTCTCTCATAAACTCCTTCTCCTTAAACTAGCAAACTTACACTTCTCTGAATCCACCATATCTTGGTTTAACAGCTATCTCTCTGATAGACTCCAGTCAGTCAAATGGGTCCCAGCTTTCTCCCCTCTTCTTGCTGTTAAAACAGGTGTCCCACAAGGCTCCATCCTTGGGCTCCTTCTTTTTAATATCTTTACCAACCTTCTCTACTCTTCCTGTCATGGATTGTTACTGATACAATACACAGATGATTCTACACTTATCACTATTGCTGTATCACCAACTCAACTAAAATCAGACACACAGTCCTCTTAACTCTTTTGAAAACTGGCTATCTGAAAACCAACTTATCCTTAATCCAAAGAAAACCAAATTACTACTCTTTCTCCCTAAAAACCTTAACAACATAAAGTCTTCCTTCTCCATACTGTCACAAAATAATACTCAAATACAGGTGGACACCAGTACAAAACTCTTAGGTGTTACTATTGATGATAGACTAACCTTTAATTTATATGTTAATAATTCTATCCGAAAAACACATCTCAAGCTAGGTCTCCTCTATAGAAACAAAAAATATCTTACCTAAACAGCAAAACTAACCCTTTAAAATGCCTACCTCTTACCCGCTTTACTTTATAGCCTCAACACTGGACTACTAAACAAGTTAGAAACAACTTATAACAGGATTGCCAGATTTGCTGCCCAAAATTCTTACAAATCCCATCACTGTCTCTCACTAAAATAACTAAATTGGCTAGAATTACCTAACCTGCTTTGGTATAATCAGTTTCTGATTATTCATTCCATTCTCTACAAACCCTCTTTCTGTCCAACTATCTAATCTCTAATATCTCATTACCTACCCACTAGATTACTCCGCAGTTCTGAACAAGGCCTACTAAAAATCTACAAACCAAGGACCAAAATGGGTCCCTTAGTCTATAGTGTTAGCCCTTCCAAGGCCTGGAATAGCCTACCACTAGATATAATATACCTTGAATATCCCAATCAATTCAAAACCGCTACAAAAATACCTTCATGAAAAATGGACTTGCCACTGTAATTATCCCCCCTAAACACTCCCCTATAACCTTCTACTTCTCTTCTCTCTTCCTTCCCTTCAATAAACAAACTTACTACTTTATCTTCTCCTCTTGGTACATCACTGTACAAACATAACTAGTAAAATATTTCAGCTATGTAACTAATGCACTGTTATGTGTATAATATGTAATTATGAATGTATCCCTCTCATGAATGCATTTCTATATGTATTTCACTTGCCACAGTGTAATGTATGACACTGTAATGTAATAATGTGTGGTACTGATGAATGTAATGTGTGGCACTGTAATGCAGTAATCCGTGGTACTGATGAATGTAATGTGTGGCACTGTAATGCAGTAATCTGTGGTACTGATGAATGTAATGTGTGGCACTGTAATGCAGTAATCTGGGGTACTAATGAATGTAATGTATGACACTGTAATGCAGTAATCGGTGGTACTGATGAATGTAATGTGTGGCACTGTAATGCAGTAATCTGTGGTACTGATGAATGTAATGTGTGGCACTGTAATGCAGTAATCTGTGGTACTGATGAATGTAATGTATGACACTGTAATGCAGTAATCTGTGGTACTGATGAATGTAATGTGTGGCACTGTAATGCAGTAATGTGTGGTACTGATGAATGTAATGTATGACACTGTAATGCAGTAATCTGGGGTACTGATGAATGTAATGTATGACACTGTAATGCAGTAATCTGTGGTACTGATGAATGTAATGTGTGGCACTGTAATGCAGTAATCTGTGGTACTGATGAATGTAATGTATGACACTGTAATGCAGTAATCTGTGGTACTGATGAATGTAATGTGTGGCACTGTAGTGCAGTAATCTGTGGTACTGATGAATGTAATGTATGACACTGTAATGCAGTAATCTGTGGTACTGATGAATGTAATGTGTGGCACTGTAATGCAGTAATCTGTGGTACTGATGAATGTAATGTATGACACTGTAATGCAGTAATCTGGGGTACTGATGAATGTAATGTGTGGCACTGTAATGCAGTAATCTGTGGTACTGATGAATGTAATGTGTGGCACTGTAATGCAGTAATCTGTGGTACTGATGAATGTAATGTGTGGCACTGTAATGCAGTAATCTGTGGTACTGATGAATGTAATGTGTGGCACTGTAATGCAGTAATCTGTGGTACTGATGAATGTAATGTATGACACTGTAATGCAGTAATCTGTGGTACTGATGAATGTAATGTGTGGCACTGTAGTGCAGTAATCTGTGGTACTGATGAATGTAATGTATGACACTGTAATGCAGTAATCTGTGGTACTGATGAATGTAATGTGTGGCACTGTAGTGCAGTAATCTGTGGTACTGATGAATGTAATGTATGACACTGTAATGCAGTAATCTGGGGTACTGATGAATGTAATGTGTGGCACTGTAATGCAGTAATCTGGGGTACTGATGAATGTATTTAATATGTAAAATTTCTATTTTCTGTTAGAGCTTTTCTCCTTGGGCCTCCGCTGAAAATGGGCATTTGTAGCCCAGTCAGACAAACCCGGTCAACAAATATAAAATAAAAATAAAATAAATAAATGCTGCATGCAGTCTTTTGGATAAGATTTTATGAATTCTGACATGCATTCTCTTCTTCTGCCAGTGCAGAATATGGTCATTTTACATGATGGCACCTGAGACTCGCAGCTTGCAACAGGTCTTAGTAAGAAGAGTGGCGTCCCCAAAATACTCTGCTGATTGTTTGCTCCTGAAGTTTTCACCCGTGTCAGATTTATAAACATATTCATTTTGCCAAATGCTCATTTATGCCTGCATGTTTTGAACATATTAATCTGTACTGTATAGGTAAGCCATTTCTTCCAACAATATTGTTTAAAAGTAATAGTTACTTTAAACATGAAGACAGCATCAGTGCCTTTTTACAATCCTTAGTGATGCTTGGTATGGAACTGTGCAGAGATTAGCACAGTATTTGAGTGGCACTTGAGTAATCTATTGTGGATGAGCTTTGTTACGTATCCTAAATGAATCATGCAGGCTTTAGCAGAAGCAACATATGGTGCAGGAAAGACATCTCCAATCGATAATTTGTACTTTTCCCAAGGGTGTGTCAGACTTCAGGTGGTTTTCTAGAACCCATGCATGAATATATGTTGTTGGGATGTTTGGATCTGTCCATTGCAATTACTTTTTCCTTTCCTGAATGGTTTTCTAAACTACTGTTATTGTCTCTGTCATGGAACTTTATTAGGGTGCTGGTTGTGCCAAATTGGCTTTGCTTGATCAATCATGACATCAGTGCAGAGTACTTGAAAAGCTGAACTGTGTGTATTCATGCTGTGTATTTTTTCAGCCAAAACTATAACAGTACCTGCTACTGCATGCCGTACATACTCTGTTGTTTTTCAAATTCTTGTAGTTTGACTTCTAAATTGCAAGATAGGAGCATCTTCAACAGTCTTCACAGATGAAACAGCTGATCTGATGTTGTCATTTTCATTCATTTCTCAACCTGTCGGTTCGGATGTGATCCTCGGACCTGACTTGGCCACTTTCCATATCTCTAGGATCCAATTCTTCAGCTCCTCCCTTAAGCATAATGCCTCATTTCCCCAGAATACCTCAGATCTCATTTGCCACACATCAAAGATGGACTGGGAATTTCTTGAGTTTCTTGAGTGTTAGCTTATTAGAAAGTGTTCTCTTCCATTTTCTTTCTTTGTTACCCTCCAACTTATATAGATTAAAAAAAAGAAAAGCTTTTACTCGTTCTTACTCTTTGCATACACAAGTTCTTCTTACCATAGTTGGTATGTTCTTCCTTTCCGTTCTTTCTCTCCTTCCTTTTCTTTCTAAAAACTATTTATAGTTTGTTAAAAATAGCCAGAATGTCTGACAAACATGCACATCCTGTGGGCACAAGACTTCTCAATCCGATGCCCGCAGGAAGTGTGTTTAATGTCTTTGCCTGGTGCACCTGGAATCACCCTCCTCAACCTGTGCTGGCTTTAACCAGTATGCCCTTAACAATAGAAGAAATAAACTCATTTTGAAAGGTCTTTTACTGTCTTCAGCCTCTCCATTAGGCACTTCTTCCTTAGGGACACAAACCTCCACCAAGAAAATTAAAGAGTCCTGGGAACACAGAAAGCATTCCCTGAACAAGTCATCTCCTCAAACTGATGAACCTCATAAAAAGGTTCCCAGACTATTGGATCCTAAGTCTTCAGATTCTACTTGTTTGGAGACCTCTCCTTATTGGCCCATGCTCCATGGTTCTTACTATTGCCAGTTTCTCTGAGACTCCAGGTGGGGGTTTTGCCAGCTTCATCCCCCATGTATCCATGATCTGCCATTCTGCTTTTGTCCCAGTTGCTCCTTCTCTAATCCAACTGCTTCAGAGTCCTTGGATCCAAAGATCCCGAGAGTTGAGATGTTGGACCCACCAGTACCTGTTACGTTGACTCCAACCATCTCCCTGTCATGCTTGGCTTTGACTGCATTGGAGTGGGATGGTACTCAGAGCTGAAGCCTCATTATCAGATCTGAGTGGCTGACTTCAACTCCAAACATTTTTGGAGATGTCGCTTCCACTTGGAGCTTTGGCGTTTGACAGCTTAGCACCAACTCCTCTGTTAGAGCAGACGACCTGTGGGACTCAGGGGTTATCTGCTCCAAGAGCTTAGGCTCCAGAGGAATTGCTTTTGATGTGTCTGGGTCCCTCTGGCTTCAAAGTGATGGAGAGTGTTCTCTCTCTGGCAAGGAGAGCCCCGACTGTCATTTCCTTGGATCCGTGTCTCACCCCTGTGGATCCTGTGCCTGAGCCCTCTCTTCTACCCCCTCCAGGACAGCCAACCCAGAAAAGCTTCCAATCTGTTCCACTTTGGAACTCCTTATCTCTTCAGATACCTCCCTGGAACATCCGACCGAGGAGGTTCCTCACAAGAGAAAGTGCAAGAGGAGGCACTTGAATTCTACCCAAGAATCCATCACAGAAGACACAGATTTTGATGAGGGGGAAGTGTCCCCCAAGGTTACCACCAAACGAGGTCTCATTTAGAGACATTCTTCAAATCTTTTGCCGGAAAGGTGGTTGGAATGCCCATGACCCTACCCAGGAGGAATCAATGTGTTTAGAAGCCTTTGGTCTGGCCCATCTGCATCTTGGGTGTCCACCTCCTGTGGATGATCTTATTGATCTTATCTCATACAAGGCATGGAAGGAGCCAGATGCTGTGGAACCCATATCCCTCAGTGACCTGATAAAATCCTTAGTGCCCCTACAGACAGACCACACTAGACTAAGGGTATCCCTGTAGATGCCGTGAATGTTGCAGCAGCCACCAAGAAGGAGCTAGCTGAGCAAAGCTCCACTGCCCATCCCCCTAACAAGGAGTCTAGGGCTTTGGACAGGTTTGGTAGGCAGATTTATGCTTCACTGACCTTAGCATTGGGAACACTGAACTACCTGGCACATTTCACCAGACTACAAAGGAACTTAGTCAAGGAACTCTCTAGCTCTGTCCCCAGGTCCATGTCTGCTGTGAAACAGAAAATCTTTTCCTCCAGAATGGCCACCTTACAATCTATATCAAATGCAGCCATAAGGATAATTTAACATGCTGTGGGGGGTACCTCAAGAGCTGCATGTTCTGGCATTGTCATAAGGAGTCATGCCTGGATATAGCTTTGTGACTTTGCAGAACCTTTAAAGACATTGTTTATCAATGCTCTTTTTGATGGATCGTATTTGGCCCCACAGTTAAAAAGAGTCTCTCCCATAGTGAGAAAGATGGAAAGATCTTATCTGCCATTGGAATCCATTTTTCTACCCCACAAAGACCTTTCACCAGGAACCAGCGTAGTGATAAAAAGATGTGGTTCAAAAAGTCTCAAGGTCCATTTCAGAATCACAGGGAGCTTTTTCCAAGAGGCAGAGTGGGGAAAAAATTACAATGGTAGACACCACCCATGAGGCAGATGGGGTCTGCAAAATCAAGCATCTCAAGATTAATTCTCAGATGGATCTTTCCAGCACTGCTGAGAGGTTGCCTGACTGTCCTTCTCTGGAGGCAGTCAGGGGGTGCTTATCCTTGCACCCAGATGCCTGGTCAGCCATCACAAACTATCCAAGGGGACCTGAGACCAAATTTGGACCTAACATTCCTGAACAAGTCAGTAAAGAACTCGAAATTGTGGGTGGTCACAGTCCAGTCTATTTTACTACTACTACAAAAGGATTATTGAATGTGCTCAGTCGACCTTCAAGAAGTGTACTGTCTTATCAAAATGAAGAGATGATCCAGAAGGTTTCTCCACTTCCGTCTGGGAGCCAGTCATTATCAGTTCAGAGTACTCCCCTTTGGCATCACCACAGCCCCCACGGTGTTCACTAAATGTATGGCAGCAGTAGTAGCAGCTCACTTGAGAATGAATGGATTCAACATATTTCTTTATGTAGATTACTGGCTCCTGACTGCATCAACCAGGCATCCACTAATACAAGCCAGAGATTATCTGCTACATCTAGTTCCCACTTTGGGTATCACAATCAACATGCAAAAATCTCAACTATAGCCCATACAGATGATCAGATGATCAACTTAATAGGAGCACATCGTGCACAGGCAATTGTCTAGCCAACCTACCTCCAGCCAGGATTTCCACGTTAACAGTGCATATCAGACAGATTTCAGAGATCCCAACACCTCCAGCAAATATCATCCTCAGAGCATTAGGATTGATGGTTACCACAATAACATTGATTCCTGCAGCATGACTGCATGTGAGAATTCTGCAAAGGACTCTATTAGTCCAATGGTCCTTGCATTAATACCCGCTGAATCATGTTATAAAGTTATCCCAAGTATGCAAGGACACTGTTCTATGGTGGCTTCACTTGAAAGAAGTCAAACAAGGCCGTCAATTTGTTCTTCCTCCACCCAACATCACACTGACCACGGATGCTTCCTAGTTGGGGTGGGAGGGCATCACCTGGGTTGGATGGTCCAAGGAACATGGTCAGCATAGGAGACCAATTTGCATATCAACATTCTAGAGATGAGAGCGGTGCTTCTAGCATTGCAAGCCCTTCAGAGCTTTCTCTCTCTAGGGACTATTATAATACAAATGGGTAACATGTCAGTAGTTTGGTACATCAACAAGCAAGGAGGAACCAGATCTTACCCACTCTGTCAAGAAGCAGTGAGGGTTTGGAAATGGGCGATTTCTTCCACCCACTTCCTAATTACAAAGCACATTCTGGGGAAGTCCAACATTCTAGCGGACAGGCTCAGCAGAATTACCCTGATGCCTCAGGAGCAGTCTCAGTGGCAAACATGATTTTCTCCAAATGGGGTCAACCTCACTGAGACTTGTTTCCATTCCCTTCCAGCAAAAAGTGCAGCAGGGTTTTCCCTGATCCCTCCACAGGAACAGTCGCTGAGAGATGTTCTAGTCCATGTTTGACCCTCCAGTCTCCTGATGCTTACCCTGCCCTTCCCCTCATCCCAAGCTCCTCTAGAAAGCACCGAGGTTGAAGAGCAAGGTCATCCTCATTTCTCCCTTTTGGCCTAGACAGGTCTGGTATCCCTTCCTTTGATCTCATCTAATATGCCCTCCATGGACACTGGAACTAAATCCAGACCTCCTGTCCCATCCATCAGGGCAGATTCACCCACACTTTCCAGGAACAAAACTAACCACATGATTTCTCCAGTTCTGATGATGGCTAAACAAGCTTTTATCTCCGATTAAGTAAATTAAAGCTTCTAACAGGAAAATCTATAAGAGTAAATGGAAAAGGTTGTCTACATGGGCTCAACAAAAACACTTAGACCCATTCACAGCTCCTATTCTGTCAGTTTTTTACTTTCTTGCTTCAGTTTTCCAAATCAGAACAAGTTTTTCCTCCTGTTAAAGTACAACTGGCAGCCATCTCAAAGTTTCATACTGGAGAAAAACCATCATCACTTGCTTCGTCCAAGTTGTGTAAGGCATTCTCGGGGGAACCTTCTTACTGAGTCCCCCTATAAAACATCCCATTCCTCCTTGGGACCTAACCATGATCTTACAAACTCTTGTTCATCCCCCTTTTAAACCCTCCGACAGGGT